>NW_026728129.1:465000-527416 GCF_030684315.1 Stegostoma tigrinum | reverse complement strand
AAAACTGACGTTTCGGGCCTAGACCCTTCTTCAGAGACGGGGATGGGGAGAGGGAACTGGAATAAATAGGGAGAGAGGGAGAGGCGGACCGAAGAAGGAGAGAAAACAAGATAGGTATTGAGGAGAGTACAGGTGAGGTCGGGTGAGGATAGGTCAGTCCAGGGAAGATGGATAGGTCAAGGAGGCAGGATGAGGTAGAGGTAGGAAATGGAGGTGTGGCTTGAGGTGGGACAGAGGGATGGGTGAGAGGAAGAAGAGGTTTGGGATGCAGTTGGGGGAGGGGACGAGCTGAGCTGGTTTTGGGATGCAGTGGGGGGGAGGGGACGAGCTGAGCTGGTTTTGGGATGCAGTGAGGGGAGGGGACGAGCTGAGCTGGTTTTGGGATGCAGTGAGGGGAGGGGACGAGCTGAGCTGGTTTTGGGATGCAGTGGGGGAAGGGGAGATTTTGAAGCTTGTTTTCTCTCCATCTTCGGTCCGCCTCCCCCCCTCTCCCTATTTATTCCAGTTCCCCCACCCCATCCCCGTCTCTGATAGAGGGTCTGGGCCCGAAACGTCAGCTTTTGTGCGCCTGAGATGCTGCTTGGCCTGTTGTGTTCATCCAGCTGCACACTTTGTTAAACTGGATTCTCCAGCATCTGCATTTCCCATTATCTCTCCCACCGACCACCCTCCTCCTCATCCTCCTCTCCCTCCTCCTCATCCTCCTCCTCCTCATCCTCCTCTCCCTCTCCCTCTCCCTCTCCCTCTCCCTCTCCCTCTCCCTCACCCTCTCCCTCACCCTCTCCCTCACCCTCTCCCTCACCCTCACCCTCTCCCTCTCCCTCTCCCTCTCCCTCTCCCTCTCCCTCTCCCTCTCCCTCTCCCTCTCCCTCTCCCTCTCCGTCCTCGTCCTCCTCCTCGACTCCTCCACTCCCCCCACCCTCCTGCTCCTCCTCCTCCTCCACTCCTCCACTCCCCCCACCCTCCTGCTCCTCCTCCTCCTCCACTCCCCCCACCCTCCTCCTCCTCCTCCTCCTCCTCCTCCTCCTCCTCCTCCTCCTCCTCCTCCACTTCCACTTCCTCCACTCCCCCCACCCCCCCTCCTCCTCCTCCTCCTCCTCCTCCTCCTCCTCCTCCCCATCCTCCTCCTCCTCCTCCACTCCCCCACCCTCCTCCTCCTCCTCCACTCCCCCCACCATCCTCCCCTCTCACCCCCACCCTCTTCCACCCCCTCCTTACCCCCCACCCTCTTCCTCCTCCTTCCCCGCCCCACCACCCCCTCCTTTGACCATACCCTTCCTCCTACTCCTCGTTTCACTCACCCTCCTGCTCCACCTCCTATTGCCCCCACCCTCTGCCGCCCCCTCCCCCTCACAGCCACTTGCCCCCTCCGTCCTCGCCCGCACACAGCCACTTGCCCCTTCCGTCGTCACCCGCACACAGCCACTTGCCCCTGCAGTACTTAGCAACTGACAGCGACTTGCCTCCTCTGTCATTACCCGTCCCCAGCTTCTTGCCACTGCTGTCCTGACCCCCTCACAGCCTCTTGCCCCTGCAGTCTTCACCCATCCACGGCGACTTTCCCTTTCCGTCCTGACTCGCTCACGGCGACTAGCGCCCTCTCTGCAGACGCACTCAGAGCCAGTTGCCCCCGCAGCCCTGACCCGCTCACAGGGACTGGCACCCGCAGCCCGGACCTGCTTACAGGGAGGGTCCCCCGTAGCCCAGTCCCGCTGACAGCGACTTGGCCCCCGCAGCCCTGACCCGCTCGCAGCGGCTGGCTCCCCGCAGCCCAGTCCCGCTGACAGCGACTTGCCCCTCTGTCCTGTCCCGCTCACAGCGTCTTGCCTCCCATCCCTCTTGCACAGGTCACCCCTTGCTCAGAAACGGTCCCAATTATCCATGAGCCGGAAACCCTGCCCCCTGTGCCAGCTCCTTAACCATGCATTCATCTCACCTATCTTTCTATGCCAACTCTCTAACATGTGGCACTCGTGGCAACCCATAAATTATTACCCTCTGGGTCCTGCCTTTCAGCCTCTTTGCTAACTCCTTGTCCATAGTCCGCAGGATGTCTTCCCTCTTTCTGCCTATGTCATTGGTACCAACGTGCACGGTGGCCTTTGGCTGCTCACCCTCCACCTTCAGAATTTGTTGCAACCACTCAGAGATGTCCTTGACCTTGGCACCAGGGAAACAACACACAGCCCTGGTGTCTCAAATGTGGCGACAGAATCTATGCCCCCAATGAATGAGTCTCCAACCACGCTCGCTCACTTGGATTTACCTGACCCTGTCCCACAGCAGGGTGGTTTGTACCATGGACCTGGCTACTGCTGGTTCTATTACTGACCCAGTTTAGTTTTAGATCAGTGTTAACCTTGGTTTAGTGGATAGCCGAGCACCTCAGTAGTCTACAAGACAGGAGAAATACATTCTTAAGCTCACGGATTCTGTGACAGTCAAGGACAAGCACTGAATTGTTCTAACCTGATTTCCAACACCTGGCCCGTAGCCTTGCATGGCTTGCATAGCACTTGCACATTTAAAAAAAAATAAATGTAAGGATGAAGTGAGTGTAAGGACATGGAATTTTTTTGATATGGTCATATTCTCTGTTGTTGGAGCTGATTGCTGCTTCGCACTTGTATGGTGCAAATGTAACTTATCCTTTATCAGGCCAAGCCTGATCGTTGTCCAAGTCTCACTGTATTTTCTCATCGTTGACTTCACTGTTGGGTCTAACCAACATTTTGTACATAACCTGCCTATTCTGAAACTCTATCACTTAATATTAAGTCTAATAAAGACAAGTATCCAATGTGCCTTCCAAACCACTTCAACGACCTCGTCCATTACATTGGGGGATCAACAGGCATACACATCAAGATCCTGAGATCCCTCTGATCATTGGTGCTTGTGAGGTCCCCATGATTCATCATGGGCTCCAAAATTTGTTTGTGCTGTGTCACCTAATCCTTATCCCGTTTGTCCTGACATGAAATAATGTTCTCAAACGCTTCTCAAAAATTATTCCCAATCCTACTTTTTGTAATCATGATACAAGTGAGCATAAAACTTGGAACACGACAGCAACAGGAATGTGCCCTTTGGCCCACCGTGTTGGGCCAAACATGACAACAAATGAAATAATCCTTTCTGCCTGTCCTTGATCGATAGTCCTCCATTCCTTGCATATTCGTGCACTTAACTGAAAGACCCTTTTTAAATGCTTTCATCGTATTTGCATCCACTACCACCCCGGGCAATGTATTCCACACTTTTAACATGCTCAGTGTGAAATATTTGCCCCTCACATCTCTTTTGAACTTGCCCCCCTCTCAGCTTAAATGCATGCCCCCTAATAGTGGACACTTCAACTCCGGGGGAGAAATTTTCTGACCGTTAGCTGTATTTATGTCTGTCCTAATTTTATAGACTTGTATCAAGCCTGCCCTCAGCTTCTCCTGCCCCAGAGAAAACGAAGAATTTTTCCAGCTCCTCCTCCTCGTTCATACCCTCTATTCCAGTCAGGATGCTGGTAAATCTCTTCTGCACCCTGTCCAAAGCCTGCACATGCTTAGTGTAATGTGGCGGCCAGAATTGAATGCAATACTCTGTGTGGTCTCAACAAAGTCTTGTAAAGCTGCAATGTGACATCCTGACTCTTGCACTGAGTTTCCCTCAGCATAAAGGCAAGCATGCGATATGCCTTCTTGACCACCCTGTCTACTTGTGTGGCTACTGTCAGGGAGTTATGATCGAGGACCCCAAGATCCCTCTGGACTTCACTGCTGTTTGGGGTCCTGCCATTAACTGTGTATCCCTTTCCTTAACACTTGTTCTTCGAAAATGCAACACCTCATGCCTGCCCAGATTAAATTCCATCGGCCATTTCTCTGCTCGAGTTTGCAATTGGTCTGTATCTTGCTGTGTCCTTTGACAACCTTCCATGCTGTCCACAAGTCCATTGGTCCTTATATCATCTGCAAACTTACTCATCCCCCGTCTACATTTGCCACCAAGACATTTACATATATCACAAACAGCAGAAGTCACATCGATGCGGAACACCACTCGTCACTGAGCTGCAGCCAGAAAAACAGCTTTCCACCACTGAGACGGCAAGAACTGTAGATGCTGGAATCAGAGTTAACCAAGTGTGGAGCTGGAGGAACGCAGCAGGTCAGGCAGCATCAGAGGAACAGGAAAGCTGACATTGTTGATGCTGCCTGGCCTGCTGTGTTCCTCCAGCCCTACACTGTGTTATCTTTGTTAGCCTTCCACCGCTACCGTCTGCCTTATATGGGCAGGCCAAGTCACCATGGATCTCATGGATCCTAATCTTCTGGATGAGCATACCATGAGGAACCTTGTTAAAAACGTTCGTAAAATCCATGTATATGTTATCAACTGTTCTACCCGAATTGATCACCCTTGTCACCTCCTTGAAAACTTCAACTGACTTGGTAAGACATAACCTGCACCGCATAATGCCATGCCGGCTGTCCCTTATTAGCCCATACCTTTGAGACATGAGACACTCACCAGTCTGTAGTTTCCTGGAAAGTCCCTGTTTTCCTGCTTGAACAGAGGAACGACTTTGTCCACTCACCAGTCTCCGCAACCCCTCCAGTGCCTGGCAAGGATATCAGATCCTATTGAAAGTAGTGTGTTGATGCATTTGTGTCATGATTGTGTTTTGTTTGAGCCCTTACATTCAAAGCAGTGGAAGAATGTCTTTGTGCAGCAGGCGAGGTGTGATGAGACTGAGCCTTCATACAATTGCAAGATGTTGAAAATTTGCCATTATTTATGAAAACAGTGATAAATTTCCATGATCAACATTTCTGTTACACTGCAATGATTATCCCATGGCGTGTAAAATCAGAAAGATACGATAAAATGAGACTGGGTCATTTGCAGGGAGAATGTTTGCCTTTCATGTCTATAGAAGTAGTGAAATATTTCCATGAATCTAAGAGTCACTTTTGCGTTCATTGAAGGACACAATCATCACCTTGGAAGCTTCATCACGATACTACTTTGATTCTTCTTCCCTCTTCAGAAATGCAATGTGCAAATTCAATTCCATGGTTTTGGAAGTCCCATTGAGAACACGATTCATTTGTGCCGGCATAATGCTCTGACCGAGAAAGAATTGAAGGTGAGTTTGTAGTTTAGTAGATTGCACCAATTTATGCATCAACTTCTTCATCGATAACGTTCCATTGCTTTCAAACTGCATTTTCCACTCTGCGAGATAATAACTGTTAGAACAAGCAACAGCATCGGTAGATGGTCTATGGGGAATGCAATGTTACAAAACCCGATCCATTCAAGAACATATTTCAGATATGTCAACAAATTAAATATTCCAGCACAGGATAAAACAAGGAAGATGAGAGTGAGGAGGCAATAGTTCTGATGACAAAAGAACAGAAATTTACCTTTATCCATTCGAGCAAAAAAGCAGGCACACAAATAAATAATCATCTAACAATGCACGTGTGCAACGGAGGCTATCGGGGGACTAAAAATGCCGATTTGTTGTCATGCGTATTGCTGAAAGGGTGAGTGAAACAGATTCTGTGGTAAATTTGAAGAAATATGGATAATGCATCTCAGGATGTTGGAGAAAGAACATTTATGGACTGAGGCAAATCGTATTGCCCTTTTCAGGAGTTAAGAGGTTCATAATGAATTGAAAGACTTGCTTCTGTGCTGAAAGCTTTAGTTTAGTTGCAGCTGGATGACAATTTCTGTTCCTGGGAGTATTCAGCAAACTGTTAAAAGTGAATGTCACTGCACAGAATTCCAAACATAACTCCAATCAGTACAGAAAATATCCAAGGGGTGTGATGAGTTGTATCCTCTCATGTTGAAGAACGCAGCTGCAGATACAATGGAGGCACTGATGATAATCTTCCAAGAATCCTTAGATTGTGGAAAATTCTCAGAGGGTTGAAAGATTGTGAACATAACACCATTATTTCAAAGATACTTGGACAAAATAGTAAGCAAGTATTGCCAATTTAGGTCAACCTGGGTAGATGTTCATGCCGGCAATGAAAGATGAAATAACAGGGTACCGAGTGTGCTTTCACATCCTACAGAGTTAACATCCTTTCATAAAGGGGAAATAATACTTGACAAACTTGCTACAGTGCTTTGAGAAGGAAACAAACATTACTGATGAAGGACCACCAGTTGATGTAGTACATTGAGATTTCAACAAAGCATTTGATAAGGTACAGCTCATAAGGTGTCTCAAAAGAAAAGAGCCCGTGTGTTCAAGGGTAGTATGTTCGGATGGACGGAGGACTGCATCGTAAATAGAAGTAGAGTCGTAGCAGCAGGATGGTAACTCACAAGTCACGTACAGCCACAGAGCGAGTGCTGCGGAGGCCGGACACCTCATGTTGACTGGGTTGATTTCGGAAATGGCGGAGGGGATTGCTATGCTTAGGAAAGTTGGGCTACATTCATTGGAGTTTATAAGATTGAAAAAAATCTTATGTTTTCGCCATTTAAGATTCTTAAGAGGCTTGATAGTGTATATCCGTAGAGATTACTCCCATTTGTGAAAGATTTTACGACCAGAGGCCACATTTTCAAATTGGTTGCCTATTAATTCAGGGAAGAATTACTTCTTTCAGGTTGTAGCAATTTATTGAACACTTCAACCAAGAGTTCAGGCAGACCGTCTAATAAGAGACACCTCCTCTGTATTAATTCTCTAGATTTGACAGAAGATCGGCCCTGTGAGAGGGTCAGTACTGAGGTATTGAAGCTTTGTCAGAAGGCGAATAATGAGTGCGGGCACTGAAGAAGTGCCTCATTGACAGGGGTTCAGTCCTGACCCCTGTGAGAGTTCATCATTGTCAGATGGTCAATACTGAGACAATGCTTCCTTGTAAAAGGATCAGCACTAAAGATCTGCCACACGTTTTTAGTGTCAGTATTGAGGAAATGCAGCAATATGAGAGGGTCCGAACTGTGGGAGTGCATTATTGTCAGAAGGTCAAGACTGAGGCAGCACCTCATTCTAAGGTGAGGCAATGCCATACAAATAGAAGGTCAGTCCTGAGATATTGGTACTGTGAGAGGGTCAGAAATAAAGGTACCTCCTTGTCAGATGGTCAGAACTGAGGGATTGAAGCATTGTCAGAGCTTCAATACCGAGGCCTTGCTTCGTTGTCAAAGGGTCAAATCTGTGGGAGTGCGATATTGTCAGAGGATCAATGCTGAGGCAGTACCTCATAATAATGGTGTGTTTTTGATGACAGCGTGCATCGAAGTGGTTCTTTTGTGATTCTATCAAGTGCAGTTAAAGGAATGCTTGCCAATTTTCTGAAAGATGAACATTTATTGAGGAAATATAAGATGGAGAAAGAGTAATTAAAAAGAATAACAAGTAGAGAGTAAAAAAGAATAAGCCTCATGTTCTTGTGGCCGTGAGGGACCCCTCGATCAACGGCTGGCCTGGAGGCTGAGGTTGTTCCTGACACCGTTCGCGGTCTCATTCCGAGATGACGTCCAGTGCCGAGGAACAAAATGCTCCCTCTGCTCCGGTGTAACAAACGACTTGGCAAAGAAAAAAACCAGTTACAGAAATAAAACTAACTGTAAAACAGAAATGCTGACAGGACTCATTCAAAGTCAACCATTTCTCAAATATCAAGAAATGTTACCCTTCAGCCCATCCTATTCATGGGGTTGGAACTGCTAGTACCACACGAATGCAGCATCACGACTGAGGCAATGCAGCGCTGTGCACGGGTCAGTATTAAGGGTCAGTTTTGAGGCAGTGCCTTGATGTTATGGAGTCAGAACATTATTGCCACATGTTCAATACAGACAGTGTGTTGACCCTCTGTCAATGCTTCAATGCCTCAGTGCCTACCCTCTGATAATGAATCACTCCAACAGTTCTGACCCTATCTTGCAAGACCTCAGTATGACCTTTCTGACCCTATTACAGTGGGCCACTGCTCCAGTATTGACCATCTGATAATGATGCAATACCTCAGTTCTGACCCTCTGGCAGTTGTGCAATACCTCAGTCCGCACCCTTTCATCATTCGGCACTTGCTCAATTATGAGCCCTTTGTGAGTTAGTTGTGAGGCAAGACTTCATTGCTGCAGTGTCAGTGCTGAGAGCGGGCCTTTTTATTAGCTCATCAGTACCTAAGGTACTGGCTAATTGTCAGCAGGTCAGTTCTGAGGCAGCGTCTCTTTGCCCGAACCCTGACTCTAAACCCAGCCTCAGCCCTAAACCCATACAAACGCTCGCCTCAGGCTCACCCTCACCTCAGCATTAACCCTAACCCTAACCCTATCCTCAGCGTAAACCCTCCCTATCCTCAGCCCTAATGCTGATCCTCAGACCAAACATCTAGTCTCAGCCCTAAAGTGAGCCTCAGCCCTACCACGAGCTATGGCCTCAGCCCTAAAATGAACCGTAACACACAGCCCCAATTAACGCTTAGCCTCAACCCCAACCCTCGCCTAAGCTCCAAGTCTAACCTCAGCCCTAACCTAACCCCCAATACTTGCCTGCCAGAGAGTTAGTACTGAGGAAGTGCTTTAGTTTCAGAGATTTAGTCCTGAGAATGCGCTTCGTTTTCAGAGTGACCATCTGAAACAGCGTCTCATTGAAATGGGGTCAGAATTGCTGGAATGCTACATGGAATGGTGACAGCTTGTAGGACTGTCAGTGGGTCAGATCTGAGGTAGTGCATCAACGGTGGATGGTCAGTCTTGAGGGAGTTCAGAGGATCAACGAAGAGGGAATGCCTCAATGCAATGGCGACAGAACTGAGAGAGGGCCACAGGATTAGAGATATGCCACATGATTCGAGATGGTAGGAAGGACCTCATTGTCAGCAGGTCCGTTTTGTGGCCGGTCGCCATAGCTGGAGAGTCAGTTCTGAGGCAGTGCGTCTTTGTCAGAGGGTCTGTACTGAAGCAGTGCCTCATTATTCGAGAGGGTTTGGTGTGAGGCAGTATCTGCTTGGTGCAAGGTCAGCCCTAAGGGAGTGCCGCTTTGTCAGAGGGTCAGTACTGAGTTAGCGACTCCTTGTGAGGAGTTCAGAATTGAGGGACTGCCACGTGATGAGAGGGTCAAAACGGAGGTAGTGTGGCTGTATCTGACAGTCCGAAGGGAGTGCCATTGTTAGAAGGTCAGTTCTGAGAAACTGCCTCCGTGTAATGGCATCAGCAGTGAAGCTAACCACGTGACGAGCCGATAAAAACTAAGTTATTGCAGGAGCATCAGAGGGCCAGATCTGTCGGGGTGCATTATTTTCAGAGGTGAATACTGAGGCACAGCCTCAGTGTAAGGGGGTCAAAATTAAGGGAGTGCCACACAATTACAGGGCAGTACGGAAGTATTACAGCACTGTGTGCGGCGCAGAATCGATGGAGTGCATCATTGTTATCCAGCCACAAGTGAGGCAGCGCCTCATTGTAATGGATCAGAATAGGGTCAGTACTGAGAGTCAGTACAGAGGTAGTGCAGAACTGTGGAGGTGTCAGAACTGAGGGAGAGCACCATTGTCAGCTGGTCAAAAGTGCCCCATTGTCGTAAGATCAGAACTGAGGGTGTGCCGCACAATGAGAGGGTCAATATAGAGGAAGTGACTCTTTGTCAGTGTTAATACTGAAGTATGACCTCATCTTGAGGGGATCAGGCTTCAGAGAATGCACTGTTGTCAGAGGGTCGGCACTGCAGCAGGGCTATGTTGTAAGGGGGTCAGAATTGAAGGAGTGCCACCCATTTCAGAAGGTCAGTACAGAGGTAATGTAGCACTGTCAGAGGTAAGTCCTGATGGAGTGTCTCATTGTCATTGGATCAGTTTTCAGGCAGTACCTCTTTGGCAGAGCGTCAGTACTGACGCAGTGCCTGATTGTAATGGGATCAGAATTCAAGGAGTGCCACTGCCTCACTGAGGTCCTGCAGCTCTCTCAGAGGGTCAGTGGCCTATTGTCAGAGGGTCTGTTTGAGCCAGTGCCTACTTGGCAGAGTGTCAGCAATTAGGGAGTTTGCCTTTATCAGAGGGTCAGCACTAGAGAGTGCATTTGTAGCAGCGTGTCAATACTCAGCCTTGTCCGCCCAAGTCCAACACCAGCACCTCCACATCATCCGCCCACCCTGAGGACTGACCCTCCACCAATGAGCTACTGCCTCACACTGGACTGACCAACAATGAGACACTATCCCTCCAGACCCCCTGACAAAGAAGCAGTGCCTCAGTACTGACTGTCAGGCAAGGAAGGCTCTCTGTCAGTACTGACCCTCTCACAAGGAGACACTGCCTCAGATCATGACCCTCTGACAATAATGCACGCCCACAGTTCAGATTCTATGACGCTGTTGCAGTACCTCAGTACTGAGTCTCTGTTAGTGTGGCACTGCTTCAATTCTGACCCTTCTATAATGAGACACTGCCTCAGTATCGACAGTCTGACAATAGTTCACTCCCACTATTCTGATGCTCTGACAGTGCTGCTATACCTCAGTACTCACTAATTAACAATGAGGGTTAGCGTGAGAGGGTGGCGAGGGTTAGGGTTTGGGTTAGGACCAAGGCTAGGGGTTAGGTGTGAGGATTGGACGAGGTTTTGGATGAGGGTAGAGTTAGGGTGTGGGATGAGACTTGTGTTCGGGTGACTAATGAGGTTAAGTTTGGAGTTCGGGGTAGGGCTCGGGAGAGGTTTTGGGTTAAGGCTGAGGTTAGGCTTCGGGCTGAGTCTATGGTTAGGGTTAGAGCTCAGACCACATTTAGGTTTGGGGCTGAGGCTTCTGCTTAGGTTGAGGGTGAGTGTTAGGCCTGAGGCTAGGCTTAGGCCTGAAGCCGCAGTTAGGTTTGGGGTTGGACTGATTAGACCCACTCTGACCCATTACAATGAGGTACTACCACAGAACTGACTCTCTGTCGATAAAGAACATGAGATGCTGTCAGCTTGTCCAATCAGAGGTCCAATATTAAGGAAATAGTGCACTGTTGGAGGGTTGATAAATATAATATAATATAAAGGGAGTGCTGCACTGTCAGAGGGTTAATGACGTGGGAGTGCTGAAATAGCGCAGAATCAGACCTGAGAGAGTGCTGCACGTTCAGAGAGTTAGTACTGAGGGAGTGCTATAATGTCAGAGGATTGATATCAAGAGGCACCGCCGAAGGATCAGTAGCGCAGTACTGTCCGAAGGCCAATATTGAGAGAGTTCTGCTGCGTCGGTGGGGGTCGATATTACAGAATTGCGACACTATCAGTGTATGGATGTCAGACGGTCAGTTCTGAGGGAGGGCTACGCTGTTGGAGGGTCAATATTGAGTGTGTGCGCGACACTCAGATGATCACTTTGTTGGAGTTCGGCACTGTAACGGAGTGCCACACCGGCAGCGGGTTAATATTAACCCTCTGCACTGTTTATTAACAGCTGCACTGTCAGAGGGTTAAAGATGAGGGAGGGCTTCTCTTTGTGGGGGTGGGTATGAAAGAGAACCTCCCGTTCGGGGATCAATATTAATGTTGTAGAGTCAGTAGAGAGGCAGTGCTGCACTCTGGAGGGTCAATAAGAAGCATGTAGCTCCACTGGCAAGGTGCCAATGATGACAGAATGCTGCACTGCCAGAGGATCAGCAATGAGGGAAAACTGTATTGTCAGAGTGTCTTCGTCAAGAAAGTGCCACTCTGTCGGAAGGCCAATATTAAGGGAGTGCTGCACTGTCACAGGATCAATATTAGGGGTGTGCTGCACTAACAGAGGGTCAGTATTGATTGAATGCTTGACTGTTGCAGAGCCAGGACTGAGGGAATCCTGCATCGTTACAGTGTCATCATTGAGGGAGTGCTGCACTGTTGAAGGGCCAATAGTAAGGGAGTGTGACACTGTCAGAGTGTCATTACCAAAGGTGGGCTACAGTATCAGAGGGTGAGTAATGAGGGAATGCTGCGCTGTCGGAGGGTCAGCACTGAGGTGGGCTGTACTGTCAGATCGTCAATATAAATAATAATGTCAGGGGAGTGCTGCATTGTGAGTTGGTCCATATTAAGGGAACGCCGAAACTGTCAGTGATGCTCAGGGTGTGCAACACTGTCAGAGGGAGTGATGTACTCCGAGTGTCAGCACGGAGGCTGACCTTCACTGTAATTGTGTCAGAATTAAAAGACCGGTCAGAGGATATAAACTGAGGCATTTCAGAGCCATCAGAAGGTCGAAACTGAGGTGTTTCAGATCAGTTTGAGGGTGCCTCATTTTAATGTGGTCAGACTTGAGCAAGTGCTTCATTGTCAGAGGCTCAGAACCAAGTGAATGCCTCGTTATCAGACACTGTCCTAAAGAGGGCCATGTTGTTCGTGGCTGTGTTGTAAGGCAATTCCTCATTGCTGCAGGATCAGCCTTGAGTGTGTGCCAGTCTGGAAGGAGTGCCTAAAAACTGAGGGAGTGCTACACAATTAGAGATTCAGCGCTGAGTAAGTGCCTCATTGTCACAGAGTTAGTTCTGAGGCAGGGTCACATTGCCTTAGGGTCAATTCTGAGGGTGTATGAGGAGCAGACTGTAAATACTGAGTCAGTAGCTCAGTGCATTGGACTCAGAGTTGGAGTACAAGATGATTAGAAGTTCAGTCCTGAAGTATTGCAGCTCTGTCAGAGGGTCAGAACTGAGGGGGCAGTGCTTTACTGTCAGCGGATCAGTTCTGAGGCAGTACCTCATTGCTGGAGGGTCAGATGTGGACGAGTGTCACATTGTCAGAAGGCCAGTTCTGAATAAGTGACTTTTTGTCAGAAGGCCAATACTCAGTCAGTGGCTCATTTTGAGCAGATCAGAATTGAGGGTTTGCAACACTTTTCGAGATTCAGTCTGGAGACATTACTGCTACACGCCTGAATTGAGGGAGTGCTGCAAGATTGGAGGGTGAAAATAAACCTGAAAACAGTGACCCCTTTCAATAACCTGTAAAACACAGGGATGACTGTAAATAATCCCTAAAACGCAGAGGCCTTTGTAGGAGTGCCTCAGTGTAATGTTTTCAGAATTGAGGGAGTGCCACGTGATTACAGATTCACTGCTGATGGAGTAGCTCATTGTCACAGGGTCAGTTCTGAGGCAGGGCTGCTTTGCTGGAGGGTCACTTCTGAGTGAGTGTATTAGTATCAGCCCCATGTTGTAGGGACTACTTTTCCAGGAAGACAGTTAGAATAATCTTTAATTATAAACTAATCTGAAATACTGTTTGACTTGTTAAGGTTACAATACATCCTGAGTCACCTACAGAAGACGCACTTGCTCTCCCTGTGTCTCTGGGTAAGCAAAGGTAGTTTCTTTCAGACTACTCTCAGAAATAAAGTGCTGCGCTGCTGGTCAGTATTGAAGGAATGCTCCATTGTTGGAGGATCAGTACTGAGGGAGTGCTGGACTGTCACAGGGCCAAGATTATGGGTGTGCTGTGCTTTAGAAGGTCACAAGCAAACAAGCACTGCCAGACATAAAAAACAAAAGAACTGCGGATATGCTGTAAGTCGGGAACAAAAAGAAAGTTGCCGGAAAATCTCAGCAGGCCTGGCAGCATCTGTGCAGGAGAAAACAGATTCAACGTTTCGTGTCCATTGACCCTTCCTCAGAACTGGGGATCTTCCTCAGAACAGTCCTGAGGAAGGGTCACTGGACCCGAAATGTTATCTCTGTTTTTGCCTCCACAGATGCTGCCAGACCTGCTGAGCTTTTCCAGCACTGCCAGACAACTGACGCTCTGATTGTGAAACACTCCCTCAGTACTGACCCTCCAACACTGCGTACTCTCTGATGACTGATTCTCTGACGGTGCATCTCTGCCACAGTATTAACCCTCAGTCATACTGGTGTTCTCTCAGCAATAACACTGTGAGAATGCCATGCTCCCTTACCATTGACACTCTGGCCGTGGGACACCACTTCAAATTTAACCCTTCAGCAGTGCAGCACACACTCATCATTGCCTCTCTGATATTGCAGTGCTGCCTTCATACTGACCCTTTCACAGTGCAGGACACAGTAATATTGATCATCTTCAAGTGCCGCTCTCCCTCAGTGCTGACCCCCCTCTCATTTCTGACCCATTCAGTGTAGCATACCCTTTATTCTGAACCCCTCAGTGCAGCACTCCCTCAACGCTGACCTGCTTCAGTGCTGACCCCCTTCAGTCCTGATCCCCCTCAGAACAGCACTCCCGCAGTGCTGACCCCACACTGTGCTGCACTCCCTCAGAGCTCACCCACTTATCGCTGACGACCCCCTCACTTCAGCACTCCCTGATGACCTGGTCGTGCATCACTCCCTTTCTCCGACCCCTCGGACGGTGCAGCACTACGTCAGCGCTGACCCGCCAACAAGATAATGTCAGAGAGATGTTCTCCCATCACATGGACCCTCTGAGACTGGAGCATTTACTAATGTTGGCCCTCTCACAGTGAAGCTCTCCGTTTAGTCCCTCTGACAGGCCGCATGCCTTTTATTACAGGTCTTTTCACAACGCACTGCCCCGTCATCATTGATTCTCTGACAGTGTAGCCCTCTGTTAATATTGAATTTGTGACAGTGCACAACTACATTAATATTTGCCCTCTGATAGTGCAGCTCTTCCTCAGTCCTGACTCTCTGACAATGCAGCAGTCCCCTAATTACTGTCAGAGGGTCGATACTGAGAGAATGCTGCACTGTCAGAGTCAGCTGCCCGCAGTCCTATCAGACATTCAGTATTGAAGGTCTGGGAGAGGGTGTCAGTGAATTCTGCACTGCAACAGGGCCAACAGTGGTGTCCCATGGCCAGAGTGTCCATGGTAAGGAAGAACTGCAATGTCAATGTAACAGGGTCGGGACTGAGGTCAGAATTGAGACAGTACTGCAGGATTAGAGAGTCAGTGTTGTGGCTGAGGAGCACTCTGAGGTTCAGTACTGAGGGAAAGCTTCATGATCAGTGGGTCAGTTCTAAAGCTGTGCTACTTTGTCAGAGGGCCATACTAATGCAGTGCCTCATTGTAATGGGATAAGAATTGAGGGAATGTCGCACATGCATCACTAGCTCATCATTGACTGTCTAACAGTGCAGCACACTCTTAGTATTGACCTTCCAACAGTGTCGAGCAGTGTGACACATGGAGTATTAAGAGAGTACTGCACTGTCAGAGGGTCAATGATGGGAGAGTGCTGTGTTGTTGGAAGGTGTGTACTGAAAGGGAGCCGCCCTGCCAGAGGGCCTATATTAAGGCAGTGCAGCATTGTGAGAGGGTCGATATTTAGTGCATGCTCCTGTCTCAGAGGGTCAATTTGATGGGACAACATGCCTCTGAAACTAACTTGTTGGAGTGCTGCACCGCCTGAGGGTTCGTCTGAAGGGAGTGATGCCCTGTCAGATGATGAGCTTTCCCTCATCTTTAACCGTCTGACAGTGCAGCACTCCCATAATATTAACCCGCTACCAGTGTGGCACTTGCTTACAATTGAACTTCTGACAGTGCACAAGTCCAACAAAATGATCCTCTTGAGTGTCGCACACACTCCATATTGGCCCTCCAACAGTGCAGCACTCCCTCAGGACTGACCGTCTGACATTGATACGTGGATCGTGTAGCAATCCTGTAATATTGACCCACTGACACAGCAGAACTCCCTCAATATTGTTTTTCTGACAGGATTGCACTACTGATCCTTCGGCAGTGCCCCTTGATATCAATCTTTTCACATTAGACCACTCCCTCAGCACTAACTCTCTGAATGTGCAGCACTTCTCAGGACTGATTCTGTGATATTTCAGCACTCCCACATCATTAACCCTCTGATAGTGCAGCCCTCCCTTTATATCAACCCTCCAACAGTGCAGTGTTTCCTTAATATTGGACCTCTGATTGTGTGATACTCCCTCAGTGCAAAACTCTGACAATACAGCACTCTCTCTGAAATAACTGCTGCACTGCCTCAGTACTCACTCACCACAAGTGCAGCACTCCATTCAGAGTGATCCTCTGACAGTGTGGCACTCCCCTAATATTGGTCCACTGACTGTGTGGCACTCCCTTAATACTGACCTGCTCGCGGTGCATCACTGCTCTAATATCAAACCTGCAGCTCTCTTAGAGGGTCTGTCCTGAGCAAGTGCCCCATAGTCAGCATGTCAATTCTGAGGCAGTGCCTCTATATCAGTGAGTCAACATTGAGGTAGCTCCTGACGGTCAGAATTACGGGAGTGCCTCATATTTAGAGGGTCATTAACTGAGGGACAGCCTCATGATCAGCGGGTCAGTCTTTACGGACTGCCTTATAGCCAGTGTGTCAGTTCTGAGGCAGTGCCCTCAATGTAACAGATTTAGAAATGGGGTAGGGGGCACATGATTAGAAGGTCAGTAGTAAGCTATTGGAACTTTGTCAGAGGGTCAGTACTCAGCGAGTGCCTCATTGACATCGGGTCCATACAGAGGGTTTGCACTGAGGGAATGCTTCCTTGTCAGAGATTCAGAAGTGAGAAAGTGCCTCATTGTCAGAGGCTCATTCCTGAGGCAGTGCCTCATTGTCAGAGTGACATAATCAGATAGCACTCCCTCAATTCTAAACCTTAATACTGACCCTCTGACAATGAAGCACTGCCTCAGGACTGACCCTATGATAATGAAGTGTTCCTCAGGATTGAACCATTGACGATGTGACTCTCCATTCGTGTTGACCTTCTGATAATGGGGTTCTCCTGAAGTACTGACCCTCTGACGGTTGTGCACTGCCTCAGTACTGACCCTCTAAATATCTGCCACTCCGTCAATTCTGACCTCCTTACGATGAGGCATTACCTCAATACTGACTGGGGTGCAGGTCTCTGGCACAGAGTCTGTCGCTCTTGCAACGAAGGGAAGGGGGTATAGGAGGAGAGCGTTAGTCATTGGGGACTGAATAGTTAGAGGGACAGATAGAAGGCTTGTTTGGAACCGAAGAGACTCACGATTGGTGCGTTGCCTCCAGGTGCTAGCGTCCGTGTTATCTCGGATAGTGTCTTTGGGGTCCTGAAGGGAGAGGGTGACCAGCCCCAAGCCATGGTCCACATAGGTACCAACGACATAGGTACCAACGACATAGGTAGAAAGAGGGATAGGGATGTCAGGCAAGATTTCAGGGAGCTCCGCTGGAAGCTGAGAGCTCAAACAAACGGAGTGGTTATCTCTGGCTTGTTACCCGTGCCAAGTGATAGCGAGGCAAAGAACAGGGAGAGATTTCAGCTGAACACGTGGCTGCAGGGATGCTGCAGGTGGGAGGGCTTCAGGTACATGGACAATTGGGGCTCATTCTGAGGAAGGTGGGACCTGTACAAACAGGACGGTCTCCACTTCAACCAGAGGGGCACTCATATCCTGGGCGGGAAATTTGCTAGTGCTGTTCGGGTGGATTTAAACTAGCTTAGCAAGGGGATGGGAAACTGTGGTGTAGTTTCAGTACACAGGAGAAAGAGAATAGAGAGGACATGGACAGGATCTCAGTGTCACAGGAGTGTGCTGGCAAACAGCAAGCTGAATTGAAGTGTGTCTACTTGACTGCCAGGAGTATCCGGAATAAGCGAGGTGAGGTTGCAGCATGGATAGGTACCTGGGGCTTCGATGTTGTGGCCATTACGGAGACATGGATAGAGCAGGGTCAGGATTGGATGTTGCAGGTTCCAGGGTTCAGATCTTTGAGTAAGATCAGGTAAGGTGGGAAAAAAGGGGGAGGTGTGGCTTTGTTTGTCGAGGACAGTATAACGGAGGCTGAAAAAACTTTTGAGGAGGGCTGGTCTACTGAGGTGGTATGGGCTGATGTAAGAAACAGGAGAGGAGAGGCCACGCTGCTCGGAGTTTTTTAATAGGCCTCTGCAAAGTTCCAGGGATCTGAAGGAGAGGATTGGCAAAACGATTCTGGGCAGGAGTGAAAGGAACAGGGTGGTCATTATGGGAGACTTTAACTTCCTAAACATTGACTGGAAATGCTGTAACCCTCGTACGTCGGATGGATGAGTTTTCGTCCAATGCACGCAGGAGCGTTTCCCGACACGGTACGTCGAAGGGCCGACAAGAGGGGAGGCCACACTGGATCTGGTACTTGACAGTGAACCAGGCCAGGTGTTTGATTTAGTGGTAGATGAGCACTTTGGAGAGAGTGACCATAATTCGGTTACGTTTAGTTTAGCGATGGAGTGGGAGAGGAACATGCCACAGGGCAAGACTTACAGATGGGGGAAGGCAATTATAATTGGGCAAGACTTAGGAGGCAGGGGATGGGGACAATCGAAATGGGGAGCTGGTTTAAGTAACAGATATTGCGTGTCCTTGATAGGTACGTCCCTGTCAGGCAGGGGTCAGTGATAAGGTAGGGGAACCATGGTTTACTAAAGAAATTGTATCTCGTGTTAAGCAGAAGAGCGAGGTTTATGTGATGTTGAGATGAGATGGATCAGTTGATGCGATGGAGAATTACAGATGAGCAAGAAAGGATTTAAAGAGAGAGTTAAGAAGAGCACGGAGGGGTCCTGAGCAGTCATTCGCAGGTAGAATAGAGGAGAACCGTAAAGTTTTCTCAAGGTATATGAGGAATATAAGGATGACTGGGGTAGGAATAGGACCAATCAAAGACAGAAGTGGGAAGTTGTGTGTGGACCGGGTAGAGATCGGAGAGGTGCTAACTGAATATTTCTCATCTGTTTTCACTGAGGAAGAGGAGAATATCATCGAGGAGACGACTGAGATACGTGCTATTAGACTTGAAAGGATTCAGGTTAGTAAGGAGGAGATGTTATCAATTCTAGAAGGTGTGAAGCTAGATAAATCCCCTGGGCCTGAGAGGATTTTTCCGAGAATTCTCTGGAAAGCTCGGGAGGAGGTGGCGGAGCCCTTGGCTTTGATCTTTGAGTCCTCATTGTCTGCAGGTTTAACACCAGAGGACTGGAGGATTGCAAATGTTGTGCCCTTGTTCAAGAAGGGCAGTAGAGATGAGCCAGGCAATTACAGCCAGTGAACCTTTCGTCTGTTGCAGGAAAAGTTTTGGAAAGGGTTATAAGAGATCGGGTTTATAATCATCTCGGAAGCAACAATTTGATTGGCGATAGTCAACATGGATTTGTCAAGGGCAGGTCGTGTCTCACAAACCTCATGGAGATTTTGAGGAGGTGACCAAGCATGTGGATGAGAGAAGGCCAGTTGACGTAGTGTACATGGACTTCAGTAAAGCCTTTGATAAGGTTCCACATGGTAGGCTATTGGAGAAAATACGGAGCCATGTGATTGAGGGAGATTTAGCAGTTTGGATTAGAAACTGGCTTTCGGTAAAAAGGCAACCAGTGGTGTTTGATGGAAAATATTCAGCCTGGAGTCCGGTTCCTCGTGGTGTGCCTCAAGGATCTGTTTTTGGCCCACTGCTGTTTGTCATTTCTATAAATGACTTGGACGCAGGCATAGGTGGATGGGTTAGTAAGTTTGCAAATGACACTAAAGTCGGTGGAGTGGTGGACAATGTGGAAGAATGTCGCATGTTGCAGGGAGACTTGGATAAAGTGCAAAATTGGGCGGAAAGGTGGCAAATGGAGTTCAATGTGAGGTGATTCGCTTTGGGAGGAATAATAGGAAGGTACAATACTGGGCCAATGGAAAGATTCTTGGTAGTGTGGATGTGCAGAGGGACCTTGGCGTCCATGTGCATAGATCTCTGAAAGTTGCCACCCATGTTGATAGTGCTGTGAAGAAGGCATGCGGTGTGTTAGACTTTATTTGTAGAGGGATTGAGTACCAGAGCCGTGATGTCATGCTGCAACTGCACAAAACGCTCGTGCGACCTGTTCTGGTCGCTCCATTGCGGGACGAATTCGGAAGCATTGGAAAAGGAGCAGAGGAGATTTACCAGGATGTTGCCTGGTCTGGAGTGAAGGTCTTATGAGAGAAGGCTGAGCGACTCGAGTCTGTCCTCATTGGAGAGAAGAAGGCTAAGAGGGCCTTTAATAGAAACATACAAGACGATCAGAGAAAGATGAGTCAGGGTGGACGGTGAGAGTCTTTTTCCTAGGATGATGATGTTGGCTTGTACGAGGGGGCTCAGCTACAATTGAGGGGTGATGGATTGAAGACAGATGTCAGAGGCAGGTTCTTTACCCAGAGAGTGGTAAGGGCGTGGAATGCCCTGCCTGCCAATGCAGTTAACTCAGCCACATTCAGGGCATTTGAACAGTCCTTGGATAAGCATATAGATGATGATGGGATAGTGTGAGGGAACGGGCTTAGATTAGTTCGCAGGTTGGCGCAACATGGAGGGCCGAAGGACCTGTTCTGCACTGTATTTTTCTATGTTCGCAGATGACACTAAAATGAGTGAGAGAGTAAAGTCTGAAGAGGACGATGAAAATCTGCGGAAGGATGCAGAAAGTTTAAGTGAATGGACAAGGGCCTAGCAGATGGAGTCCAATGATGGTAGATGTGAGGGTATCCATTTTGGTAGCAATTATGGAAAAATGGAGTCTTGCTAAAATGGTGAAAAATTGTAGCATGCTGCTCCTAGAGGGAGCTGGGCAGCCTTGTGTCTGAATCAGGTAGTTTGCAGATGCGGCTGGTAATTGAGACAGCAAATGGAATAGTGTCCTTCATTGCGAGAGTGATGCAGTTTAAAAATCGGGAGGGTGTGCTACAGTTGTTTTGGGTGCTGGTGAGGCTTGGTGTGGGGTAGTTTGTACAGTTTTAGTCTCCTCACTTGAGAAAGCATGTCCTGGCACTGGAGGGGGTGTAAAGGAGGTTCACGAGGTTGATTCCAGAATTAAAAATGTTGCTGTATGGGGAGAGATGCGGTAGACTAGGATTGCAGTCACTGGAATTTAGAAGAATGAGGGGTGATCTAATAGAAACTTTTAAAATTATGAAACAAATGGATCGGAAATTGTTTCCACTGATGGGCGAAATTCCAACTCGGGGGCACAGCCTCAAAATAAGTGTGAACAGATTTAAAACTGAGTTGAGGATGAGCTTCTTCATCCAAAGGGTTGTGAATCTGTGGAATTCTCTGCCCACTGAAACAGTTGAGGTTCCCTTGTTGAATGTTTTGAAAGGCAAAACAGATAGATCTTTGAACAGGAAAGGAATTGAGGGTTATGGTGAATGGGAGGGTAAGTGGAGCTGAGTCCGCAAAAAAGATCAGCGGAACGAGCTGGAAGAGACAGATGGCCTACTCCTGTTTTATTTCTTATGTCCGTACGTCCTTAGATTGCCATCCTTGTCATTCCTCCTTCCCTGGAATAGGCCAGTTCTGAACTGAAGAGCAGGTCTTTCAATAACTCCCACGGATCAAATGTTGACTTGTTCAATAAAAGCTCCTCCCAATTAATACTGCTCAGCTCCTACCTAACACTGATGTAATTTTCCCTCCCCCAATTTCGTCCCTTCCCACAAGGTCCTGATTATCCATGGCTGTCTTAAAATGTAAGGAGATGCGATTACCCATTTAAGAAGCTCCTGGTTCACTGTTTTTCCCAAGTGGGAATCAGCTGCAGGCTTTCTTGTTCCACGATGGGGGAGGAAATGGCCTAGTGGTATTATTGCTGGACTGTTAATTCAGAGACTGAGATAACATTCTGGGGACCTGTGTTCAAATCCCAGCACAGCAGATGGTGGAATTTGAATTCAATATAAAAGAAAATCATGAATTAAGAATATAATGATGACCATGAATTCATTGCCAAATGTCAGAAAAACTCAACTGGTTCACTGATGTGCTTTAGGGAAGGAAACTGCCACCCTGACATGATCTGGCCCACGTGACTGCAGACCCACAGCAATATGATTGACTTTGAACTGTCCCCTGGGCAATTGGGGATGGACAATAAACACTGCGTAGCTAGGGATGTCCTCCTCCCATTAACAAATAAATAAAATTGGATTCTACATCTTCCGATCCAAGATCGTTTCTTGCTCTCATACTAATTTCTTTGCGAACAGTCACTTTCCCTCCTGCCTGTCTTTTTGGAATGTCGTATAGCCCTGCGCACTTAGCTCCAGTGTTGACCTCCTTGTAACCATGTCTTTGTAATAGCTATAAAATCATGCCCGTCAACCTAGAAATGTGCTATTAATTTGTTGATTTTGTTCTGAATACAATGAGCACGCAAGCAAAGAGCCATGAATTTAGCTTTATCACTTGATTTCACCTCTTGACACTATTTACAGCTGTTTTCTGTTTGTACATGCTGTATTTTCCAGTACCACGCTGAGTATTGTTAGAACATAGAACATAGAACAGTACAGCACAGAACAGGCCCTTCAGCCCACAATGTTCTGCCGACCATTGATCCTCATGGATGCACCCTCAAATTTCTGTGACCATATGCATGTCCAGCAGTCTCTTAAATGACCCCAATGACCTTGCTTCCACAACTGCTGCTGGCAACGCATTCCATGCTCTCACAACTCTCTGCGTAAAGAACCTGCCTCTGACATCCCCTCTATACTTTCCACCAACCAGCTTAAAACTATGACCCCTCGTGCTAGCCATCTCTGCCCTGGGAAATAGTCTCTGGCTATCGACTCTATCTATGCCTCTCATTATCTTGTATACCTCAATTAGGTCCCCTCTCCTCCTTCTTTTCTCCAATGAAAAGAGACCGAGCTCAGTCAACCTCTCTTCATAAGATAAGCCCTCCAGTCCAGGCAGCATCCTGGTAAACCTCCTCTGAACCCTCTCCAAAGCATCCACATCTTTCCTATAATAGGGCGCCCAGAACTGGACGCAGTATTCCAAGTGCGGTCTAACCAAAGTTTTATAGAGCTGCAACAAGATCTCACGACTCTTAAACTCAATCCCCCTGTTAATGAAAGCCAAAACACCATATGCTTTCTTAACAACCCTGTCCACTTGGGTGGCCATTTTAAGGGATCTATGTATCTGCACACCAAGATCCCTCTGTTCCTCCACGCTGCCAAGAATCCTATCCTTAATCCTGTACTCAGCTTTCAAATTCGACCTTCCAAAATGCATCACCTCGCATTTATCCAGGTTGAACTCCATCTGCCACCTCTCAGCCCATCTCTGCATCCTGTCAATGTCCCGCTGCAGCCTACAACAGCCCTCTACACTGTCAACGACACCTCCGACCTTTGTGTCGTCTGCAAACTTGCTGACCCATCCTTCAATTCCCTCGTCCAAGTCATTAATAAAAATTACAAACAGTAGAGGCCCAAGGACAGAGCCCTGTGGAACCCCACTCACCACTGACTTCCAGGCAGAATATTTTCCTTCTACTACCACTCGCTGTCTTCTGTTGGCCAGCCAATTCTGTATCCAAGCAGCTAAGTTCCCCTGTATCCCATTCCTCCTGACCTTCTGAATGAGCCTTCCATGGGGAACCTTATCAAATGCCTTACTGAAGTCCATATACACCACATCCACAGCTTGACCCTCATCAACCTTACTAGTCACATCCTCAAAAAACTCGATAAGGTTTGTAAGGCATGACCTACCCCTCACAAAGCCGTGTTGACTGTATTTGATCAAGCCATGCTCTTCCAGATGGTCATAAATCTTATCCCTCAGAATCCTTTCTAACACCTTGCAGACGACAGACGTGAGACTTACCGGTCTATAATTGCCGGGGATTTCCCTATTTCCTTTCTTGAAGAGAGGAATTACATTTGCCTCTCTCCAGTCCTCAGGTACGACTCCAGTGGAGAGCGAGGATGCAAAGATCTTCGCAAGTGGCGAAGCAATTGCATTTCTCGCTTCCCAAAGCAGCCGAGGACAAATCTGATCCGGGCCTGGCGACTTGTCAATCTTAATGTTTGACAAAATTTTCAGTACATCAGCTTCCTCTATCTCTATCCATTCCAGCATGCACACCTGCTCTTCAAAGGTTTCATTCACTACACAGGTCGTTTCTTTCGTAAAGACAGAAGCAAAAAACTCATTTAGGGCTTCCCCTACCTCCTCAGGCTCCACACACAAGTTCCCTATGCTATCCCTGATCGGCCCTACTCTTTCTTTGACCATTCTCTTATTCCTCACGTAAGTGTAAAATGCCTTTGTGTTTTCCCGGATTCCTTCTGCCAAGCCTTTCTCGTGCCCCCTCCTGGCTCTCCTCAGACCATTTTTGAGCTCCTTCCTTGCCTGCATGTAATCCTCTCTAGCTGAACTTGACCCTAGCTTCCTCCACCTTATGTAAGCTACCTTCTTCCTTTTCACTAGAAGCTCCACCGCTCTCGTCATCCAAGGTTCCTTTATCTTACCCCGTCTTGCCTGTCTCAGAGGGACATATTTACTCATCACTCCCAACAACTGTTCGTTAAACCATCTCCACATGTCTATAGTTCCCTTACCATGGAACAACTGCTCCCAGTCCATGCTTCCTAACTCGTGTCTAATCGCATCATAGTTTCCTCTTCCCCAATTAAATATCCTCCCATTCTGCCTAATCCTCTCCTTCTCCATAGCTATGTAGAATGAGAGAGTGTTATGGTCACTATCACCAAAATGCTCTCCCACCACAAGATCTGATACCTGCCCCGGCTCGTTTCCGAGCACCAAGTCTAGAATGGCCTCTCCCCTCGTCGGCCTGTCAACGTACTGCGTTAGGAAACCCTCCTGAACACACCTTACAAAAACAGCTCCATTCAAATCTTCTGCTCGAAGGAGGTTCCAATCAATATTAGGAAAGTTAAAGTCACCCATTACAACAACCCTACTGCGTCCACACTTTTCCAAAATCTGTCGACCTATGCTTTCTACAATCTCCCTGCTGCTATTGGGGGGCCTGTAGTAAACCCCTAACGAGGTGACTACTCCCTTGCTGTTCCTAATTTCCACCCATACTGACTCAGTAGGCAGATCTTCCTCGACAATGGAAGCTTCTGTAGCTGTGATACCCTCTCTGATTAGTAGTGCTACACCCCCCCCTCTTTTTGCCCCCTCCCTATTCTTTTTAAATGTTCTAAACCCTGGAATATCCAGCAACCATTCCAGCCCATGAGAAACCCATGTCTCTGTTATGGCCACAACATCATAGCACCAGGTACTGATCCATGCTCTAAGTTCATCACTTTTATTCCTGATACTCCTTGCATTAAAGCAAACACACTTTAACCGATCCCTTGGTTCCTTCCCAGGAAAATCCTTCCCACTAGCTGGTCTACCTCTTGCTACCGCCTCACCTGCATCAACGCTCACCTCTGGTATACAGCTCAGGTTCCCACCCCCCTGCCATACTAGTTTAAACCCTCTCGAACTACTCGAGCAAACCTTCCACCCAGGACATTGGTCCCCTTCCAGTTCAGATGCAACCCGTCCTTCTTGTACAGGTCCCACCTTCCCCAGAAGGCATCCCAATTATCAACATATCTGAAACCCTTCCTCCTACACCAGCTGCGTAGCCACGTGTTCAGCTGCGCCCGCTCCCTGTTCCTCACCTCGCTATCTCGTGGCACCGGTAGTAAACCAGAGAACACTACTCTGTTCGTCCTGCTCTGCAGCTTCCATCCTAACTCCCTGAAATCACTTTTTATATCCTCAAACCTATTTCTGGCTATATCATTTGTGCCAATATGTAACACGATTTCTGGCTGTTCACCCTCCCCTTTCAGAACTTTATACACCCGATCGGAGACGTCCCGGACCCTGGCACCAGGGAGGCAACATACCTTCCGGGAATCCCGATCTTGCCCACAAAATCTCCTGTCGATTCCCCTAACTATCGAGTCCCCTACCACGAGTACTTTTCTATTCTGCCCCCTTCCCTTCTTTGCCACAGTGTCAGGCTCAGTGCCAGAGAACTGACTACTATGGCTTTCCTCTGGTAGGTCAACCCCCCCAGCAGTATCCAAAACGGTATACTTATTGCTGAGGGGAATGCCCACAGGGGATCTGTGCACTGTCTGTCTGTCCCCTTTCCTCCCCCTAACTGTAACCCATCTATCCTCGTCCTGAGCCTTAGGAGTGACCAACTCCCGATAACTCCTCTCAATTACCCCCTCTGCCTCCCGAATGATCCGTAGTTCATCCAGCTCCAGCTCCATTTCCCTAACACGGTTTTCAAGGAGCTGTAGCTGGGTGCACTTCCCGCAGATGTAGCCAGCGGAGACGTGTGCCACATCTCCCAACTGCCACATTTTGCAGGAGGAGCAAGCAACTGCCCTAGCATCCATACCCCACTTATCTGAACACCCACTCAATACTAAAGCAGAAAGCTCACTTCAAGTAATAATAACAAATTAATAACAAACTTATGTTCAATAGAGAAAGTAATAACAAACTTATGTTCAATAGAGAAAGTTATCCTGATAGTTCTTTCGTCTCAGTCCGTGTGTATTCCTGGGCGAATGTGCTCGTGTGGTCTCAGGAGTTGCGGAGGTCACGGCTCTGGGACAGCCGTTTCATCGCCATATGCTGCAGGTAAGAAGAAAAGAAAATCTCTTGGTCTGAGCTCTGCAAACCTGGGCAATGTCAAAAGGGAAACAGGGTCAAAAGAATTTCAACAAGAATCTCAAAATTAACTGCTGAATTCATATCAACATTACGGGGATCGCCCAACTTAGTGGCCACAACATCCCACTTTCTATTCTTCACAAACAATCCAAAGGCTGAAGTATCCGTATCCCTCTTAACTTTTATGGTTTTTGAGCTAATTTCTTGTTTCTAACTTGTGCATATTTGTGGTGCCTTATGACTTGTTGCATTTAGCAATTGATAAACTCACTCTCTCACGAGTTCAGGAGAAGCTAGTTTTATAGAATCCCCAGTGTGGAAACAGGCCACTCAGTTCAACAAGCCCACAGCAACCCTCCAAAGAGCATTCCACCTCGACCCATCCCCATTCCCCTCCTCTATCCCTGTCAGCCTGCATTTCCCATGGCTAATGTACCTAACCTACACATCCGTGGGCACTGTGGGTAATTCAGCATTGCCAATCCACCTAACCTGCACATCTCTGGACTGTGGGAGGAAACCAGAGCACCCAGCAGAAACCCACACAGACAAGGGGAGAATGTGCAAACTCCACACAGACAGTCATCCGAGGCTGGAATGGAACTCGGGTCCCTGGTGCTGTGAGGTAGCGTTACTAACTACTGAGTCACCGTGTCACCCTGAGTTATCTTGACTCCTTCTGAAACATAGGAAGGTATCCACAAGACAAAGATCCTTTTTAATCAGCTTAATTCATACCAACTGAGGTGGATCTAGTTGGGTGTGTAAAGAAGGGGAGTCTTTCACGAGGGAACTTAACAATTTGGGAGACTCAGTCACCGAGGGAGCCTGACCCGAAGACTGGTCAAAACAATAATGATTCGATATGAATTAGTTAGAATGCAGCTGTTAACAGTAATCCTCCATCCCGATGTGGGAGCGAGATTTAACATTCAAAATCAAAACTGAAACTCTTGAACAAGGTAGTTCAAAACAGCCAGTTCTCTGATTGAGGTTGTGAACTTGCTCGCCGAGCTGGCTTCTTCTCATTCAGACGTTTCGTCACCATGGTCGGTGACATCATCAGTACAGCCTCCAATGAAACGATGTTATTCTACTCTGTCTGGAATTGACACTGTCCAGTCTGTTACCATGAGTACTGTCATTTCCGGTTTTGATCTGTATGGGTTTGTGTGTGGGGGTCCAATTGTATCTGTTTGTTGGTTGCATTATGGGTGTAGAATCACGCCTCTCAGAGGACACTGCGACAAGGTAACCGTAGTAGCCCAAGCCAAGCATAGACACGCACAGGAATTCCGAGAGGCATGGTTCTGCACCCGTTCTCCAGCCTCACATTCTTGGTCTCTTCAGTCTGAATATGATCACTCAACCATATCCTGGATGACAAACAATAGAGTCTTACTTCCCAAAATCTACAAACAGGACTGTCCAGACAGATC
The DNA here is from genome assembly GCF_030684315.1 of Stegostoma tigrinum. Classification (NCBI taxonomy): domain Eukaryota; kingdom Metazoa; phylum Chordata; class Chondrichthyes; order Orectolobiformes; family Stegostomatidae; genus Stegostoma; species Stegostoma tigrinum. Next base: position 499,557 of record NW_026728129.1, on the reverse strand, counting down.
CATTTGTTCTAATGATATCATCTTCTGCTGGAGGGATTCCGAAATGTCTGCATTCTTCCTCAACTGAGCATTCCTTGCATTCGTGGTTGACAGAGCTGTCAGCCACGTCCATTGTGCTGCAGGGTTCCCAAGCGGAATATGAGTTGCTGTTCCTGCAACTTTGGGGTGGCATCATTTGTGGCACTGCAGGAGGCCCATGTTCAGTTTGGTTATGACTTTTGAGGAACGGATGGTCCCTTTGAGATTGAAATTGGAGAAAGATTTCAGGATTTTTTCATGTTCTTGTCTTTCTGTTATGCCCCTAGGAAAAAAGCAATGAAAGTGCCGTTAATGTTTTGCACGGCGAGCTGCTGCATACTAACCGGTCTCACACCATTACCATCACCTTGCCCTTGTGAAGGCAGATATGGATAAGGTTCTCAAAGCTGATAGAAGATTGAAACCACTCTAATCCTGTGACGATGGTGAGTTTCCCTTCTTTAAAAAAAAATTCTTGCAGCTGAATTCGCATAATATAGAGCACAGTGGCTCTGGTTCACACCACTGTCTCAATTCCACCCTTTGGTGACTTTCTGTGTGGAGTTTGCACATTCTCCATGTGCCTGCATGGGTTTTGTCCGGGTGCTCGAGTTTGCTCCCACAGTCAAAAGATGTGCAAGGTCGGTGGATTGGCCATGCTAAATTTCCCACGGTGTTCAGTGATGTGTAGGTTAGGTGAGTTACAGGTGGATGGGTCTGGGTGGGATGCTGTGAGGGGCAGTGTGGACATGTTGGGCTGACCGACCTGTTTCCACACTGTGAGGGTTCTCTGATTCATGATTCTATGATTTTACTGAGCGCAAAGGTACAATATTGACTCGTCATATTTGTCTCACCTCTTTACACATTGAGAAGAAAGCTTTAATGTCAGTTTCTATGCATTTGCAACTTGTCTGCTGTCTCTGACAAGGCTGACGATATCTCCTTCTCCAATGCACATCTCCTGTCCCCTAACACTGAGAGGTGACACTTGCTTTTCATTTAGTACAATCAATAAAACAATAGCCTCCATATTACATCCAGCGGCTTCTCTTAACACTCACACACTGTTCTTTTTTTTCCTCCAGGTATTGACCACCCATCATTTCTAATTCCTCATCTCATCTCTCTCTCATGCGCTCTCTCTCTCTCTCTCTCATGCACTCTCTCTCTCTCTCTCTCTCTCTCTCTCATGCTCTCTCTCTCTCTCTCTCTCTGCCCTCTCTCTCTCTCTTCTCTCTCCCCTCTCTCTCTCTCTCTCTCTCTCTCTCTCTCTCTCTCTCTCTCTCCCTCTCTCTCTCTCTCTCTCTCTCTCTCTCTCTCTCTCTCTCTCTCTCTCTCTCTCTCTCTCTCTCTCTCTCTCTCTGTCTCTCTGTCTCTCTCTCTCTCTCTCTCTCTCTCTCTGCCTCTCTCTCTGTCTCCCTCTCTCTCTGTCTTTATCTCTCCTCTCCCTGTTCTCCCCCATCACTTCACTCACAGGCACCAACAGAGGTTCACAGTCACACTATGTTGCACATGCATATTCTGTCCCTCATGCACAAACACACTAAACACACACAAAAAAAAGTCAGGAACACAGTCTCTCACGAACACACTCTGTCACATTCTCACTCATTCATACTCCATACCGTCACACAGTCGTACACGGTCTTGCACACATTCTGTGGCACACTTGCATGCACTGTCGCAGGATCTTTTGCCAATGCTCTCACTCTCAAGTACACACACACTACCAACAAATCTCTCCCTCACACACTTAGGTTTGCAAATTCACTTGCTGTCAAGCTCACTCACACTTACAGACACACTCACTCCCTCATGCATGCTGTAACACTCCCTTCTTGTGCGAACTCCCTTTCACACACTCTCAAGCACAGTCACTGGCACACACATTCTGTCGTGCGCACACACACACTTTCATGCACTGTCTTTGCACTCTTGAGCACAATCATATGCTCACCTCTCTCTTGCACACAGTCAATTTGATTTGAGTCAGAGATAATGGGAGCTGCAGATGCTGGAGAATCCAAGATAATAAAATGTGAGGCTGGATGAACACAGCAGGCCAAGCAGCATCTCTGATGAAGGGTCTTGGCCCGAAACGTCAGCTTTTGTGCTCCTGAGATGCTGCTTGGCCTGCTGTGTTCATCCAGCCTCACATTTTATTATCTTGATTTGAGTCATAATTGTCACATGTGCCCAGGTACAGTGTAAAGTTTTCTTCTGCATGCAGTATAGACAGGTGATATCAAACAAGGCGCATTAATGAAACGGAACATAGTGACAGCTACAGAGAAGATGCACAGAGAGCAAGATCAAAATTAGATTTAAGCTTTTCAGTGTCCTATTCAGATGTCCAATAACAGCGGTGAAGAAGCTGTTCTTGAATCTTTTCACGCATGTATACAAACTTTTTTTACATCTTCCCTTCAGAAAAAGGGAGAAGAGAGTGTAATTGTGGGGTGAGAAGGGCCTTTGATTATGTCAGTTTCTTTCCCGAGGCAGCGGGAAGTAGAGGTGGAATCAACGAATGGAAGGCTGGTTTGCATGATGGACTATGCTGTGTTCATGACTCTGCAGTTTCTTGTGGTCTTAGGAAGAGCTGTTGCCAAACCATGCTGTGACATGCATCCAGATAGGATGCTTTCTCTGGTACATGAATGAAAGTTGACCTTGCGGACACTCCAAATTACCTTCGCCTGCTGGGGAAATAGAGACATTTGGTGTGCTTTTTTGCCCATTGCGACGATCTGGGTGGACCAGGAGAGATTGTTGGTGATCGACACTCTCAACTATCTCCACCTGAGCAACATCTCTCTCAGTGTCTGATGCAGGCGCTCACACACTCACATTCTGTCACCTATTCTGTCTGTCTGTCTCTCCCTCATCGCCCATCTCTCTGTCTCGCGCTCTCTCTCTCTCTGTCTCGCGCTCTCTCTCGCGCTGTCTCTCTCTCTCGCGCTGTCTCTCTCGCGCTGTCTCTCTCTCTCGCGCTGTCTCTCTCTCGCGCGCTCTCTCTCTCGCGCGCTCTCTCTCCCTCCCCCACCCCCCAACCTCTCTGGCTTTCTTTCTCTCTCTCTCTCTCTCTCTCCCTCTCCCTCTCCCTCTCTCTCTCTCTCTCTCTCTCTCTCTCTCTCTCTTTTTCTCACACACCAACTCATTGCTCAGTATTCCATGGTATCTGAATTGTTGGAAGAATTAACTTAGACTGAGCGTGGATTTTCTCCCACATTAGTTATGACAAAGCAGAACCAATTCTGCCTGGAAGAAGAAAGGCAGGAGCCATAATAATTAGGGATTGTTTTGCTAGAGGAACCGTGCTGTGATATGCATCCAGATAGGATGCTTTCTGTGGTACATCAATGAAAGTTGCCCTTGTGGGCACACGCAATTGCCTTAGCCTCCTGTGAAGTAGAGACAACGGTGTGCTTTTTTGCTCATTGCGATGATGTGGATGGACCAGTGAGCTAATCTAAGCCCATCCCCCGACACGATCCCATTATCATCCATATGCTTATCCGAGGACTGTTGAAATGCCCCTAATGTGGCTGAGCTAACTGCATTGGCAGGCAGGGGGTTCCACATCCTTACCACTCTCTGAGTAAAGAACCTGCCTCTGATATCTATCTCAAATCTATTATCCCTCACTGTTTAGCTGTGCCCCCTCATACAAGCTGACGTCATCATCCTCGGAAAAAGACCCACACTGTCCACCCTGTCTCATCCACTGATCATCTTGTATGTCTCTATTAAATCCCCTCTGAACCACCTTCTCTCCAATGAGCACAGACCCAAGTCCCTCAGCCTTTCTTCAGAAGACCTTCACTCCGGACCAGGCAACATCTCCTCTGCACCTTTTCCAATGCTTCCACATCCTTCCTGTAATGGGGCGACCAGAACTGTACGCAATATTCCAAATGAGACCGCACCAGTTTTTTGGACAGTTGCTCTGGATCTCAATCCCACTGCCAAGAAAACCTAAAACACCGGAAGCCGCCTTCACAGCACTATCAACCTGGATGGCAATTTTCAGGGATCGACATAGATGGACACCCTCTGCACAGCAACACTACCAAGAATCTTTCCATTGACCCAATATTCTGCCTTCCTATTATTCATCCCAAAGTGAATCACCTCACATTTATCCACATTGAACTCCATCTGCCACCTTTCCGCCCAATTCTGCAGTTCATCCAAGTCTACCTGTCACCTGCAACATTCTTCCACATTGTCCACCACTCCACCGACTTGAGTGTCATCTGCAAACTTACTAACCGATCTACCAATGCCTCCGTCCAAGTCATTTATAAAAATGACAAACAGCAGTGGTCCCAAAACAGATCCTTGAGACAAACCAGTAGTAACCAGACTCCAGGCTGAATATTTTCTATCAACCACCACTGGTTGCCTCCTTCGCCAAAGCCAGTTTCTAATCCACCCTGCTAAATCTCCCCCAATCCCATGTCTCCATGTTTTCTCCAATAGCCTACCATGTGGAACCTTATCGAAGGCTTTACTGAAGTCCATGTGCACCACGTCAACTGCCCGACCCTCATCCACGTGCTTGGTCACCTTCCAAAATTACTCAATGAGGCTTGTGAGACACGACCTGCCCTTGACAAATCCATGTTGACTATCTCCCATCAAATTGGTGCTTGCTTGATGATTATAAATCCTCTCTCTTATAATCCTTTCCAAAACTTTTCCTGCAACAGACGGAAGGCTCACTGGGTTTATAATGACCTGGGTCATCTCTCCTGCCCTCTTTGAACAAGGGCTCAACATGTGCAACCCTCCAGCCTTCTGGTACTAAACCTGTAGACGATGAGGATTCAAAGATCAAGGCCCAAGGCTCCGCCACCTCCTCCGTAGCCTCCCAGAGAATCTGAAAGTTTCGAAGGATGATGCGTTGTATCCGGAGGTTGGTGGGGTGGTACGTCAGGACGAGGGAGACTTTGTTTTGGTTGTTGCGGGGTGGGGTGAGAGGGATTTGTTGCAGGAAATGCTGGAGACACGGTCGAGGGCGTTATCAACCACAGAGCGGGGCAAGTTGTGGTCCTTGAAAAATGAGGACATCTGAGATATACAGGAATAGAATACCTCATCCTGTGAGTGCAGATGCAGAGGCAAAGGAATGGGGAATAGGGGATGAATTGTTGCAGGAATATGGTGGGAGGAGGTGTAATCTTGGTAGCTGTGGGAATTGGTGGAGTTCAAATGGATATTTGTTTCTCAGTGGTTGGAAATAGAGTGGTCCAGGTAGGAGAGAGAGGTATCAGAGATTGTCCAGGTTAACTTCAAGTTGGGGAGGAAGGTGTTGGTGAAGTGGATGAACTGTTAGAGCCCCTTGTGGGAACACGAGGCGGTGCCGATACAGTCATCAATGTAACGGAGGAAGAGGTGGGGTTGAGGGCCAGTGTCGGTACGGAAGAGGGAGCGTTCCATGTAACCTCCAAAGAGGCAGGCATAGCTTGGGCCCATTTGGCTACCCTGGCCACCCTCTTTGTCTGTAGGAAGTGGGAGGAATTGAAAGAGAAACTGTTGAGGGTTGTTCAAGGACCGGAACTTCCCCCTCCTCAGTGGTCAAAAACACCCTCGACCGTGTCACCCGCGTTTCCCACAACTCATCCCTCTCACCCGCACCCCATAATAACTACCAAAACAGTGTCCTCGTCGTCCTCACGTACCACCCCACCAACATCTGTATTCAATGCGTCGTCCTCCGACCCTTCTGCCATCCGCAATCCGACCCCACCACCAAAGACGTTTTTCCCACCACCCTTAGGTGACCCCCTTATCCGCTCCACACTCCCCTCTAGCACTCCCGACACCCAGCACTTTTCCCTGCATATCCATAAATGTTGTCATCACAACGTTTAAAATTCACTGGTCCCGATACCTCCCCCCCATCCCAGGCCCCAGGAAGAATTTCCTCATCAAACAGATGTTTACCTGCACATCTGCTCATGTGGTAGACTGTATCCACTGTTGCCATTGTGGCCCCCTCTACATCGGGGAAACCAAACAGAGGTTTGGGGACCGCTTCACCTGTGCTCAGTTTGCACTAAAGAACTGCACCTCCCAGTCGTGAACTGTTTCGACTCTCCCTACCAATCCTCAGGTAACATGTCCATCCTGGGCCTCCTGCAGTGCCACAACGATGCCACCTGAAGGTTGCAGGAGCAGCACCTCATATTGCGCTTGGGAACCCTGCACTCCATGGTATCAATGTGGACTTGACAAGCTTCAAAATCACCCCTCCCCCTCCCGCATCCCAAAACCAGCCCACCTATCCCATCCTGCCACCTCAAACCCCACCCCCATTTCCTGCCTCCTAACCTCTTCCCGCCCCGGAGACCTGTTCGTCCTCCCCGGACTGACCTCTCCCCTCCCTACCTCCCCACCTACATTCACCTCTGCTGGCTCCATCCCCACCTCTTTAACTTGTCTGTCTCCTCTCCACCTATCTTCTCCTCTATCCATCTTTGATCCGCCTCCCCCTCTCTCACTATTTATTTCAGAACTCTCTCCCCCTCCCCCTTTTCTGATGAAAGGTCTCGGCCCAACATGTCAGCTTTTGTGCTCCTCAGATGCTGCTTGGCCTGCTGTGTTCATCCAGCTGCACACTTTGTTATCTCTACATCTCTTAACAACCTCATTAAGTGAGTTCGAGAGAGAACTATGCAGGGTAGACTTTGGGTTTATCATTCTAACTTGCCAGTCCTGAAAGATGAAAGTTGGTTTGTGTTGGATGTTTGTCTCACAGCTACGAAAGATACACTGAAAGGATTTTTCAAATCTTTTGTTGAGAATTGTACCCATTTAGTCACTAATCCTTTTCCTTTTTTAAAGCTTCCTTGGTAGTGACAAATTTCAAATATCTGCGGAATTTTATTTGGCTTTGTATTGGTTCTCTGTGATTCTCTGTTCATGGCTCCACGACCTGCTAGCTAATTACAGAATTTATCATTGATGTGCTTCAGTCTTATATATCCCAATTTCAGGAGAAAGTCCAGAGAGACCTTTCAAAGGAAAGGGGTTTAGAAAGAAAATCTATCGATCAAAATCATGAACAGTTGATAAATTATTTGCACTTCATATTTCCAGAACCTACCCCGGAAGAGAGAGCCCAGAGAATTGCCAAAGCTGTCCGCAAACAGTCAACAGAAGTGAAGGAAAATTGGGAGCAATTGAAAACCCGTGCGAGCAACTGGCAGAAACAGGTGGAAAAGGCGTTGGAGAAACTTCAAGAACTGCAGAAAGCGCTGGATGATCTTGAGGCTCATGTGATAACAGCTGAGGGGGTCCACACTGATTGGCAACCTGTGGGTGACCTGCTTATTGACTCATTGCAGGATCACATTGATAAAACCACAGTAAGTGCAATTACATTACACTTCACTTATGAACAGATGTAACCAGAATGTTGTATCGAGACGATCAGTAATATGAGTACTTCAGTAATATTGATTGAATGGTTGTTAACTGAATTTGCAAATTAAAACTTAGTTGAGCATGCCTTCTGATGATATCACAACATGAATATCAGTATAATTGAGGATTCTATTAGTCAGTGACATCAGCTGAGTTATCTGCTTGTTGCCATGTTATCAGGGTTAAAGGTAAAGTCTTAGCACGCCATTTGGCGACTCCTTAGAGAGAGACAACTGGTTATGATTTAACCTGAAGATCACCATGCCTCAGTCAAGAAGAGCGGTTGAGGCGAAGACCCTTTGTGGTAAGCTCACTGGTACGGCAATTGAGCCTTCTCTGCAGGGCATCACTCTGCATCACAAACCAACTGAATTTGAATAGAGTTTAGGATTGGAGAGCAATCCATGCAATTATTTTTTTTAATGACTGTTTCTCACTGGCAAACTTTTTAAAAGCCAGCTCAGCCATACAGGCGAGATCAGTTCCTGATCTCAGCTGAATTTTTTGACCTGGGGTGGGTCAGCGTTGGGAGTTCAGTGATTGGAATGAATTCTCATGAAGTTAGCAAGAGGGATACTACACGTGAATAGATCGATGTTTTGAGAAGAGGATGAGATATGAGCAAAAGTTTAATTGATGTGGAAGACCAGCCACAATCATCATCGACGGTGGAGCAGGCTTGAGCGGCCATGCAACATTGTGCTGCCGCTATTTGACTTGTTCTGTGGAAAGGAAGGAAAATGGTCCAAGTGTCAAAAATGCTGAAGACCACATCATTCTACAACCTCAAAATTTGATTGTGTTCAGCATACTATCACTCCTGGTACCCCTAAATCCTGGTCTATCATCTCAGCAGCTCGACTCTGCTTGTGACATTTTTACTTGTGACATTTTTGAGGGATCTTCCCAAGTCGGAAAATCATTTTTGTTTTTGTAGAATCAGAGTTGGCCAGTGTGGAAGGAGGTCGTTTGGCATATCATAGCTCTTTGAAGTAACTCCCCAATTCGTCCCCCTCTGCTTGGCAATGACTTGAACCACTTAGAAAATCTCTTTAATGGAGGGTAACTTTGAAGGCGTCTGAAAGGAGTATTCACAATCCCAGAATACAACTGAGCCTTATTAAGATGATAAAATGTGAGGCTGGATGAACACAGCAGGCCAAGCAGCATCTCAGGAGCACAAAAGCTGACGTTTCGGGCCTAGACCCTTCATCAGAGGATGAATTATCTCTGAGCCTTATTAAGTTGTTAGTTCTGACTGTCAAGAGCTTGATGAAAGAGGATTGTTTTAAAAAGTGCCTTAAAAGAGAAAACGTACAGAGGCTAAGAGGTGTAGGAAGTTAGCGAGTTTTGAGAAGATTTGTTGCTCGGGTTGAGGTTCGGGATGTGAGTTTGCTCGCTGAAGGTGTAGGAAGTCTCTTCTTGGGTTTGAAGCCGACACAATTAAATGTTTGGCAACTCGTAGTGGGCCGTTTGAAATCAAGAGTGGGCAAGAGGACATAATTAGACGAGTGCAGATATCCTGAAGTATAGTTGGACTGGTGGAGATTACGAAAATAGCGATAGGCATAGCCAAGGAAGGATTTGTAAACAAAAATGAGAATTTAATAAAATTACTGTTAATAGTATCAGTCAGGTAGAAAGTACAGAGAAGAGGATTTGGTTCAAGGTGAGACTCGGGCAGTAGAGTTTTAGACGACGTCAAGTTTTCAATGGGCAAATGTGGGACTCCAACAGGGAATGCATTGGAATTGTCAGGTCCAGAAGTGAAGTAGTTCCAGATGAAGGTTTCACTGCTAATGAGCCAAGACAAGAGACAGGTAGGCAGGATTGAAAAGATGTAAAGAGACAGCTTCAGGGATTGCATGAATGTGTGGTCGGACGTTCATCATGGGATTAACAAGATGCCAAGGTTGTGCTGAGACAAGCGTAATATTACATTGTTGCCAAGGCGGAGTAATGCAATCAGTAGGTCGTGAATAGAGATTGGTGTGGGGACCACAAAGTGGTCTTCCCAGTTTTAAATTGTTATCTCTACGTAGTTGCGCAACTTAATGTTCTGTTCAAAAGACATTACTGACAAGGAAACAGAAGTTAGCCATTTGTTTCCTTGTCAATATATCTTGATTTTTCCACCATGTTCTCCAATTAATAACACAACATGTGCACTGTACGAACTGAACTGTTCAAACCTTCAAAGGAGATGTTAAAATTGTGGAATATAAAGTTAAATTTATTTCATTGAAAATTTGAATAAATTACATGAAGGTTTGACCAAGACTGCAAGGAATTAGATGGAACATCAGATGAATAAAACAAGCAGTAGTAAGGTGGTATTAGCTGGACGTTTCTGAAGAAAGAGAACGCAGCCAACCTTTCTTCCATCAGGGGGATTAATTGTGTGGTGTCAGACACAGTCGATTCAATCATTCCTTCTGTCTTTACTGTCTGACTGGACTGTGGTTGTAATATTTCCTTTTTTAAACGCTCAAGGTTAGACATACTTCACTTGACATTCTCATTTTATAAATTTTAAGAAGTTGACTTATTGTCAAGTCACGGTAGGATTGAAAACACATTCTCTAAGTGTTTGAAGTCAGAAGTCACATGACACCAGCTTATAGTCCAACAGGTTCATTTGAAATCACACAAGCTTTTGGAGTGCAGCCCCTTCATCAGGTGCAGTTAGTGAGGTGACCACAGAGAGACACAGCTTATCAGCAGAGAGATCAAAAGATCATAGAATTGGCGTGAGTGGAGTGTCAGATAATAACTCTGTACAGGTGACCAAGAGTGTTCGAGGCAAGTAAAGCGTTTATAAAGTCAATGTCAGTGCTGTGTTGTCATGATAATCAGGCAGCGCAACAGGAATGTACAAAAGGTGACATCTCAGGTCAGACTCTGACTTGTAGTTTAGAGGCTTGTGTTCAGAATCTGTCTGAGAGTTTTAACCTTTATTTCAAAAGCAAGAATTTATAAGATACCACACTGACTGTAACTACAAGTTGTGTGTTTCTTCAACAAAATATCTGCAAACAAACAAACATCCTGGATGAAGACTTATTATCTGACACTCCACTCACACCAGTTGTGTGATGTTTTGATCTGTCTGCTTATCAATTGTGTGACTGTGTGTTTTCCTCCCTGACCGCACCTGATGAAGGGACTGCACTCCCAAAGCTTGTGTGATTTCAAATAAACCTGTCAGATTATAACCTGATGTCATGTGAGCTCTGACTTTGTCTATCCTAGTCCAACACCAACACCTCCACATTATAACTGTTTGGAACCAAGTCAGTGCAACAGGTACATATCGAACATTTGACTTCGGAAGAATGCCTAGTGCTGAAAAATTCATTAATAACAAAGGATTTCTTCATTGTGCCATCTATCGTAACATGCTGCGTCTCACAGTCATAATGAAAGGATGGCCACTTCAATTTCGCAGGGCCAAGAACAGTTATGGACATTTTTAGCATGGGAGGAGGCCATTCAACCTATTTTATCTGTACCAGCTCTCTCCCAGCACAAGAAAATTAATCCTTCTCTCGAACTCATTCCACATATTTCACAGAATTGAAATATATAGGTACATACTTAGGAGTTTTTAACATCAAGTGAGCAGTTCTCGCACTTCACCTTGTCACTAAAAATGGAAAACGTGACTTACAAAGAGTGGGTCTTTATTTTGTTCTGTTTTGATGATGAAGCAGATGCAAGTCCAAGTGCTGGAACTGGCCTCTTGAACTTACCAACTGTTCAACGTGTATAAAATGATTTCTGTGCGCATCTACTAAAAGCAGTTTTATGGAAGGAAAAGGTACCAAAGAAGATTTGGTGTATTGTGCTTGATGCTATTATACGCCAACCTGTGAAAACAGAACTCTACGACTGAGTGTTGAGTTCTGAGAGGGTGCTATCTTGTTTGAATTTACATTGCTAAGCCTAGGCCTATTTTCCCAACAGCAAAATTGGTAATCCAGCAAGAAATAGAAATTTCTCACATTTGTTGGCTGTAAGTGACTGTTTAAAGTTTCCTTATATACAGGTGCTTAACCTGCTTTTACAGTTGGAACACTTGTTGTGCCAATGAAAATTTTTTGAATGGTTTCACCTCCAGTTTTCCTGTTTATCCATATTTGGTATTTTTTCAGGGTAAGGACTATCTGCAAAATCTGAGATTAGGTTTTGAAAGACAGCAGCCTTTGTTTTGGAGAGATAATGGGAACTGCAGATGCTGGAGAATGCGAGATAACACCGTGTGGAACTGGATGAAGACAGCAGGCCAAGCAGCATCTCAGGAGCACAAAAGCTGACGTTTCGGTCCGAGAACCTTCTTCAGAAAATGGGGAGGGGGTGCGGGTTCTGGAATAAATAGGGAGAGAGGGGGAGGCGGATGGAAGATGGATGGAGGAGAAGATAGGTGGAGAGGAGAGTATGGGTAGGGAGGCAGGGAGGGGATAGGTCAGTCTGGGGAGGCCGGACAGGTCAAGGGAGCGGGATGAGGGGAAATAGGGGTGCGGCATGAGGTGGGAGGGGGGATGGGTGAGAGGAAGAATAGGTTAGGGAGGCAGGGACGAGCTGGGCTGGTTTTGGGATGCAGTGGGAGGACAGGAGATTTGGAAGCTTGTGAAATCCACACTGATACCATTGGGCTGCAGGGTTCCCAAGCAGAATATGAGTTGCTGTTCCTGCAACCTTCGGGTGGCGTCATTATGGCACTGCAGGAGGTCCAGGTTGGACATGTCCTCTCAGGAATGGGAGGGGGAGTTGAAATGGTTCGTGACTGGGAGGTGCAGTTGTTTATTGCAAACTGAGTGTAGGTATTCTGAAAAGCGGTCCCCAAGCCTCTGCATCGTTTCCCCAATGTGGAGGAAGCCACAACGGGGACAGCGGATGTTTTGGATATTTCTTAAGCATTGATTTTCATTCAGAGTTGGTTGGATTTTGCTGAAGCAATCGACATAACTCACTATGACATAGACAATGTCAGAGTTAATGTTTCGCGTCCTGTGACCCTTCCTCAGATCTCACTCTTCACTGATGCTGCCAGACCTGCTGAGCTTTTCCAGCAACTTCTGCTTTTGTTGCTGATTGACAGTGCCCACAGTTAGAACACAGAACATAGAACATAGAACAGTACAGCACAGAAAAGGCCCTTCAGCCCACAATGTTGTGCCGACCATTGATCCTCATATATGCACCCTCAAATTTCTGTGACCATATACATGTCCAGCAGTCTCTTAAATGACCCCAATGACCTTGCTTCCACAACTGCTGCTGGCAACGCATTCCATGCTCTCACAACTCTCTGCGTAAAGAACCTGCCTCTGACATCCCCTCTATACTTTCCACCAACCAGCTTAAAACTATGACCCCTCATGCTAGCCATTTCTGCCCTGGGAAATAGTCTCTGGCTATCAACTCTATCTATGCCTCTCATTATCTTGTATACCTCAATTAGGTCCCCTCTCCTCCTCCTTTTCTCCAATGAAAAGAGACCGAGCTCAGTCAACCTCTCTTCATAAGATAAGCCCTCCAGTCCAGGCAGCATCCTGGTAAACCTCCTCTGAACCCTCTCCAAAGCATCCACATCTTTCCTATAATAGGGCGACCAGAACTGGACGCAGTATTCCAAGTGCGGTCTAACCAAAGTTTTATAGAGCTGCAACAAGATCTCACGACTCTTCAACTCAATCCCCCTGTAACTGAAAGCCAAAACACCATATGCTTTCTTAACAACCCTGTCCACTTGGGTGGCCATTTTAAGGGATCTATGTATCTGCACACCAAGATCCCTCTGTTCCTCCACGCTGCCAAGAATCCTATCCTTAATCCTGTACTCAGCTTTCAAATTCGACCTTCCAAAATGCATCACCTCGCATTTATCCAGGTTGAACTCCATCTGCCACCTCTCAGCCCATCTCTGCATCCTGTCAATGTCCCGCTGCAGCCTACAACAGCCCTCTACACTGTCAACGACACCTCCGACCTTTGTGTCGTCTGCAAACTTGCTGACCCATCCTTCAATTCCCTCGTCCAAGTCATTAATAAAAATTACAAACAGTAGAGGCCCAAGGACAGAGCCCTGTGGAACTCCACTCACCACTGACTTCCAGGCAGAATATTTTCCTTCTACTACCACTCGCTGTCTTCTGTTGGCCAGCCAATTCTGTATCCAAGCAGCTAAGTTCCCCTGTATCCCATTCCTCCTGACCTTCTGAATGAGCCTACCATGGGGAACCTTATCAAATGCCTTACTGAAGTCCATATACACCACATCCACAGCTCGACCCTCATCAACTTTTCTAGTCACATCCTCAAAAAACTCGATAAGGTTTGTAAGGCATGACCTACCCCTCTCAAAGCCGTGTTGACTGTATTTGATCAAGCCATGCTCTTCCAGATGGTCATAAATCTTATCCCTCAGAATCCTTTCTAACACCTTGCAGACGACAGACGTGAGACTTAGCGGTCTATAATTGCCGGGGATTTCCCTATTTCCTTTCTTGAAGAGAGGAATTACATTTGCCTCTCTCCAGTCCTCAGGTACGACTCCAGTGGAGAGCGAGGATGCAAAGATCTTCGCAAGTGGCGAAGCAGTTGCATTTCTCGCTTCCCAAAGCAGCCGAGGACAAATCTGATCCGGGCCTGGCGACTTGTCAATCTTAATGTTTGACAAAATTTTCAGCACATCAGCTTCGTCTATCTCTATCCATTCCAGCATGCACACTTGCTCTTCAAAGGTTTCATTCACTACAAAGTTCGTTTCTTTCGTAAAGACAGAAGCAAAAAACTCATTTAGGGCTTCCCCTACCTCCTCAGGCTCCACACACAAGTTCCCTATGCCATCCCTGATCGGCCCTATGACGCAGGCAAAACTCTATCTCTGCAGGTAGCATGATGCTGTGTTCTCAAACTTCCCTGCCTTTTTGTAATATAATATTGTCTTTTTAGGACAGAAGTGGCTTTTTTTTGTTTGTTTTAACTTCTGCACATACTTTCTATGCATGTTAAAATTCTACACCTTTTCAGTTCACTGCAGTGCTGCATAATGAAGACTTGGAACAATTTTTTTTTTATAAAGTAGAAAATCAGTGTGGTTTGTTTTCCAAAATGTGATGTGTAAGTGCAACACTTAACAGTGTGTTCATCAAACTATTGTTTCCTTTGATCTTTGTGTTGCAGAAATTTCTAGAATCATTTCATATATATTTTTCTTGATATATTTTAGCAGCTTTCCTGGAGCAAGTCTGGTTTCCTTCGGATGAGACGACTTTCAGACATACTCCCTTTACTGTGAGATTTAATTGCGGTAAAATGAGGAGGATTTTTATTCACTGAGACACACATGACTATATGTTTAAAGCATTGGAAAATGCGTTCTGTTCGGACTGTCATGTTATCTGGTGTTTGTACCAGGCTTTCCGATTAAATGCAAGTGATTAAGGATGCTAATGATGCCACATGTTATTACAAGAGGAAATGAACATACAAGTCAGGATTTTATGCCACATTTATACATAAAATAGACCATGCAGCATGGATGCAGTGACTGAGTGGAATGGGATGCAGTGACTGAGTGGAATGGGATGCAGTGACTGAGTGGAATGGGATGCAGTGGCTGAGTGAAATGGGATGCAGTGGCTGAGTGAAATGGGATGCAGTGGCTGAGTGAAATGGGATGCAGTGGCTGAGTGAAATGGGATGCAGTGGCTGAGTGAAATGGGATGCAGTGACTGAGTGAAATGGGATGCAGTGACTGAGTGAAATGGGATGCAGTGACTGAGTGAAATAGGGATGCAGTGACTGAGTGAAATAGGGATGCAGTGACTGAGTGAAATGAGATGCAGTGACTGTGGGAAATGGGATGCAGTGACTGAGTGAAATAGGGATGCAGTGTCGGAGGGAAATAGGGATGCAGTGACTGAGACAAATGGGATGCACTGACAGATGGAAATGGGATACAGTGCCTCAGTGAAATGCTCACAACGAATTGCCCCCTCCAGTCCTCCCCGTGTCTCACATGGATGTAAATATTTTTGTTGTATGTCTAAGAGAGGTCTTTGGTTCATTGGGTGGAGCCAAAGTCCAATGCTTTATTTGTTTATTTGATATGCAGCTGGACAGAACGCAACTGCAGTTGTGACATTGTACATATACAAAGAGATTTCTTGTGAAAAAGGTGTATTTTTCAAATCAGAAATGTGACTGGGAGGAGTGTGGATGAGCCCAGGCTCACTGTGGGTCTGGTTACGGTCACCACATTGTCACTAAGATGTGTGTATATGAGGCATGGCTGGCTGTGAGACTGTGAAAAATCACTAATTAATAATAGTTTGTTTCTTCAATTATTTGTTGGATGTGTGTGTCACTGACTGGTCCAGCATTTATTGCCCATCCCTAATTGCCCTGGAGATGTTGGTGGTGAGCTGCCTTCTCGAACCGCTGCAGTTCGCCTGCTGTGGGTTGCCCCCACAGTGCCATGAGGGAGGGAATTCCCATCTTTTGAACAGTCGCAGTGAAGGATTCCGGATATATTTCTAAATCAGAATCACGAGTGGCTTGGAGTGGGATTGAAGGAGGTGTTCCCATGTACTTGATGCCCTTGTCGTTCGAGATGGAAGCTGTCATGGGTTTGGAAGGTACTGCATGAGGAGCTTTGGCGAATTTCTGCCGTGCATCTTGTAGATCGTACACAGTGCTGCTGAGGCCGCTCATCATTGGTGGTGGAGGGAGCGGATGATTGTCGATATCGTGTCAGTCAACTGGGCTGCTTTGTCCTGGATGGAGTCAAGCTTCTTGCATGTTGTTACAGCTGCAGCCATCCTGGTAAATGGGGAGCGTTCCATCACAGTCCTGACTTATGCCTTGTAGACAGTGGACACGTTCTGGGGAATCAGGAGGTGGGTTAGTCGCCGCAGCATTCCTCACCTCTGACCTGCTCTTGTAGTCACTGTGTTTATGTGGTGAGTCTGGTTCAGTTTTTGTTCAAAGCTCACCCCCATGACGGTGACAGTGTGGGACGCAGTGAATGTAACAAAATTGTTTGTCAAGGGGGGGTTGTCTCTTGTTGGTGACGGTCATTGCCTGGTATTTCTGTGGTGTGAATGTAACTTCCACTTGTCTGACCAAGCCTGGGTATTGCCCAGATCTAGTTGCATTTGGACAAGGACTGCTTTAGGATCTGAGGAATCATGAATGATGCTGAACATTGTGCAATCATCAGGAACATCCCAACTTCTGGCCTTATGATGAACGCAAGTTCATTGATGAAGCAGCTGAAGATGGTTATATCTCGGACACTGCCCCGAGAAACTCCTGCAGGGATCCCCTGGAGCTAAGATATCTGACCTCCAATAAGATCATTCATTTTCCTGCGTGCCAGGTATGACTCCAGCAAGTGGAGAATTTGTCCCTTTATACCCATTGAGTCCAGTTTTGCTCGGGCTTCTTGATGCCACACTTGGTCAAATGTAGTCTTGTTGTAAAGGGCTGGAGCTCTCACTTCCTCTCTGGAATGCAGCTGTGTTGTCCATGTTTGAACCAAGGCTGTAATGAGGTCAGGAGCTGAGCTGCCCTGACGTAACCCAAACTGGCCGTCGCTGAGCAGGTGCTGCCTGATAACAATGTTACTGACACCTTCTATCACTTTCCTGATGATTGAGTACAGCCTGATGGGGCAGTATATGGCCAGGTTGGATTTGTCCTCTGTTTGCAATCCGGCACATACGTGGGCAATTTTCCACTGTGTCGGGTAGATACCAGTGTTGAAACTGCACTGCAACAGCTTGGCACGGGGAGCGGCACGTTCTGGAGCACAAGTCTTCAGTATTATTGCCAGAATATTGTCAGGGCCTGTGACCTTTGCAGTATCCAGTGTCTGCAAGTGATTCCTGACATCACGTGGGGTGAATTGAATTTACTGAAGACCGGTATCTGTGATGCTGGCGGAGCCCGAGATGAATCATCCACTTGGCCCTTCTGGCTGAAGATTGCTATGAATACTTCAGCCTTATCTTTTGCACTGATGTGCTGGGCTCTTCCATCATTGAGGATGGGGATATGTGTGGAGTCTTCACGTCCAATCAGTTGTTTAATTGTGCACCACAGTAAATGACGAGATGTGGCAGGACTGCAGAGCTCAGATTTGATCCATTGATGGTGGGATCACTTTGCTGTGTGTATCACTTGCTGGCTATGCTGTTTGGCGGCTTCACCAGGTTTCTTTATTTATTCATTCACAGGACAAGGGCATCATAGAATAGAATCAGAGAATCCCTGCAGTGTTTTGGTATTTCCAGGGCGTCCCGGGAGGGGTGGTGTGTCGGTATTTCCAGGGGGTCTCAGGGAGTATGTCAAGACTGACAGTGGGTCGCAGGGAGTTTGTCTGTACAGGGATCTGGGGCTGTGTGTCCGTATTTCGAGGAGCTCCTGGGGAATGTGTCAGTGTTTAGAGGGGACCCTGGGAAATGTGTCATTATATACAGGGAGCCCCAGGGAGTTTCTCAGTACTAAAAGCGGGGACAGGGAATGTGTCAATATTTGCAGCTGGTCCCGGGGAATATATCAGTATTTACAAAGGGTCCTGGGGAGTGTGGCAGTATTTTCAGGGGTTCTCTGGGACTTTGCCAATATTTAAAGGGTGTCGAGGGAATATGTCAGTATTTAGAGGGCTTCCCGAGGAGTGTGACAGAATTTACAGGGGTCCCGGTGATTGCATCAGTATTTGCAGGGTGTCCCAGGGAGAGTATCGGTATCCGGGGGTGGAGTGTGTCAGTGTTTACGGGAGTTCCGGGCTGTGTATCGGTATTTACAGGGGGAATGGGGAATGTGTAATTATTTCCAGGGGGTCCTGGGAGTTTATCAGTGTTTACGGGGGTTCCGTGGAATGTGTCAGTGTTTCGGTGAAGTCCCAGGGAATGTGTTCGTGTTTAGAGGGGTCCTTGGGAAATGTGTCCGTATTTACATGCAGCCCCAGGGAGTTTCTCAGTATTTACAGCGGATTCCAGGGAATGTGACAGTAGTTACAGTGTGTCGTGAGGTGTCTGTCGGTATTTACGGGATATCCCAGTATTTGTGGTTAGTTGCGTAGAGTGTGTCTATACGTACAAGGGTCCGGGGATGTGTGTCAGTATACAGAGGAGGCCGAGGGAATTTTTCAGTGTATAAAGCGGGCCCTGGGAAATGTGTCAGCGTTTACAGAGGGTCCCTGGGAGTGTGGTGGCATTTTCATGGATTCTCAGGTTCTATGTCAGTATTTACAGGGAGTCCTGCGGAGCGTGTCAGAATTTATAGGGGCTCGGTGCATACGGACACACTCCCCTGGAATCCCTGTAAACACTGGCACACTCCCTGGTACCACCTTGAAATACTGTAGCTCTCCCTAACACCCGCTGAAAAAACAAAGTCCACGGGCCCCCCTGTAACTACTGACGCTCTCCCCAAGTCTCCCTGTCAATCCTGACACAATCCCTGAGATGCCCTGTAAATACTGACCCTCCATGGGACCGCCTGTAACTACTGACACACTCCCGGGAGCACCTGTAAATAATTTCAAATTCCCCGGAACACCCTGTAAATACTGACACTCTCACCAAGAGCCCCTGTCAATACTGACACAGTCCCTGAACCCCTGTAGGTCGCGGGAATTTTTCAGTATTTAAACGAGGCCCCGGGAAATGCGTCAGTCTTTGCAGAGGGTCCCAGGGACTGTCAGTATTTTCAGGATTTGCTGGGACTGTGTCAATATTTACAGGGGGTCCCACGGAGTGTGTCAGTTTTACAGGTGATTTCAGGGGCTTTGTCAGTATTTCCAGGGGGTGTCACAGATGTGTCAATATTTACAGTGTGTCCCCGGGGACTCTGTTGGTCTTGACAGGGGATTACCAGGTCGTGTGTCAATATTTACAGGGTGTCACAGGTTGTGTGTGTGTGTCAATATTTACAGGGTGTCCCTGTGTATGTGTGTGTGTGTGTGTGTGTGTGTGTGGGTATTTACAAAGAGTCCCTGGGGAGTGTGTCAGTGTTCATTGTGGGTCCAGGAGAGACTGTCAGTATTTATAGGACGTCCAGGGAGACTGTCAGTCTTTACAGGGGGTCCTCAGGAGTTTGTCAGAGGGTGAACGCTGAGGCAGTGCCTCATTATGCAGCTGTCAGAATTCAGATAGTGTCCCTTGATGAGAGGGCCAGTACTGAGGTATTGCAGCTCTGTGAGCAGGTCAGTTCTTAACCAGTGTCTCGTTGTCAAGTGGTCAGTCCTGAGGCAGTGACTCCATGCTGGATGGTCAGTGTTGAGGAAGTGCCTCATTGTTAGAGGAACATTACGGAGGGTAAGTCTCCAGGTAATGGTGACAGAGCTGAGACAGAGCCACATGATCAGAGATTCAGGGCTAAGGGATTGACTCAATCACAGCATTGTCTTGAGGTAGTCCCTCTTTGTGAGAGGTTTAGTTCTGATGGAGCGCATTTGTCAGAGGCGATCCATACTGATCCAGTGCCTCATTGTCGTGGGGTCAGACTGAGAGGCTGCTAAACAATTATCAAGTCAGTTGTGACATATTACAGTTCTATCCTGCCGTCAGTCCTGACAGAGTGCCTCATTGCCAGAGTATCAGTACGGAGGTATTGAAGCGCTGTCTGAGCATCAGGGGTAGGGAGTGCCTCATTGTCACAGGGTCAGAAATGTGGGAGTGCGTTATTGTCAAAGGGTCAATGCTGAGGGAGTGCTGCCATTTAAGGGGGACAGAATTAAGGAAGTTGCTCACATTTCAAGGGCCAGTACTGAAATAGTTTTGCACTGGGATGTCAGTGTGGAGGAAGGGCCTCAGAAGCAGCGGGTCAGTATGACGGTTTCCCTTATTGTCAGGGGGACAGTTCTGAGGCACTGACTCGTTGTCAGAGGGTCAGTACGGAGGTATTGAATCACTGTCAGCGTATCAGAACTGTGGGGCTGTTTTATTGTCACAGCGTCAAAACTGACGCAGTGCCTCATGAAAAATGGGTTAGAATTGCGAGAGACCCACACATTACACAATCAGTAATGATGTATTGCAGCATTGTGAGATGGTCAGAATGAGAGAGGGCCTCATTGTCACAGGGTCTGCACTGAGCGATTTCATCATTTTCAGGCACTCCGTAGGGGCAGAGCCTCATTGTGATCGGGTCAGAATTGAGGGAGTGCCACTTGATTACGGGGGCAATACTGAGGTATTGCAGTTCTGTCAGGTGGTCAAATCTGATGGAGCTCCTCATTGTCAGGAGATCAGCATTGAGGTATTGAAACACTGTCAGAGCAGAAGGGCTGAGGTGTTACAGGTCTCTGAGAGGTCAGTACTACGGGAGTGCCTCATTATCAGAGGTCCAGTACCGAGGGAGTGCACAATCGTCAGACTGTCAGTACTGAGGGAATGCCTGATTGTTCAAAGGGTCAGTACACAAGGAATGTCTCAATGTAATGTATGATTAGAGATGCAGTGCTGAAGGAGTGCCTCATTCTCAGTGTCAGTTCTGAGGCAGGGTCACATTGCTGGAGGGTTGTTCTGACTTGGTGCATTAGTAACAGAGGGTCAATACTGAGGCAGCATCTCATTTTAGGGGCTTAGAATTCATGGGTGCTACATAATTAGGAGGTTAGCCCCGAGGTATTGCAGCTCAGGTGCGGTCATTAGTGAGGGGGGAGTGCAACATTGTCAGGGGTCAATTCTGAGGTGTCAGAAAAAGTCCTCCCAGAAACATCAGCAGGACTTGACAAAATCTGGACAAGTGAAGCAATGCCTGGCCCGTTAAATAAGAGCAGGTTTGTTGGAGCCGATATAAACGATAGACCTCAGTGTAATGGAGGAAGCATTGAGGGAGTCCTGTACTGATAATACAAGATAATAATTCATACATAATTGCAGCATTGTCAGAGGATCAGAACAGCCAGAGTGCATTATTATGAGAGACTGAACACAGAGGACGAGCTTCATTGGAACAGGTTCAGAATTAATGGTGAGCAACACATTCACAAGGTCAGTACGGAAGTATTGCATTTCTATTGGAGGCTCAATACTGAGGAATTACCTCTGTCAGAAGTTAGTACATTGTCAGTAGTGAGGAATTGTGGCATTGTCACTGTGTTGGTCTGAGAAAGTGCCTCTTTATCAGAGGGTCAGAATTGATGGGAGTGCTACATGATTAGATGCTCAGGACTAACAGATTGCAGGACTGTCGGCGGGTCAGATCTGTGGGAGTGATCATTGTGAGATGGCCGCTGATGTCCAACCCTAAAACATAGAGCGCCCTGTAAATAACTCCTTAAAAAAAAGGCCCCTTTCACTAAACCCGAAAACAGAGCCCCCGTCTCTCAGTCCGAACACACAGAACCCACTAAATTACTCCTAAAACACGAAGCTCACTGTGAATAAAACCCAAACACAGATGGCCCTGTAAATGAACACTAAAGAATAGACCCTCCTAAAACAAACAGCACCCGTGAAATAAAGCCGAAAACACAGGAACCCCAGTGTATAAACCCTGACATTCAGAGCCCCCTGTAGATAAACACTAAAAAAAAGTAAAAACTAAAAGGAACTGTGGATACAGTAAAATCAGGAACAAAAACAAAATTGCTGGAAAAGCTCAGCCCTCACGCTAGCCCAATCCGGCACTCAGCAGAGCCTCAGGCCCAAACTAAACCAAGCTTTAGCCGCACTCCTCGCCCTCACACACGGAGCCGCCTGCACAGAGACCCTCAAACGCCTTTCTCTCATCCGTAAAAAGCGGGCTTCACTGTAAATAACCCCTAAAACACAGAGTCCTGTTTAAACAAACTTCTACAATATCAACTTCACCCCCTGTAATTATACGCTCAAATACAGAGACCCCTTTAAATGAACACGAACACATATCCCCCAGGAAGTAAAAGGTGAAATACCGGGCTCCTTCGAAACAAAGCCGAAGGCACAGAGCACCTGTCAATACCCCCCAACATCGAGCCGACCTGTATATTATCCGTAAAACAGGGCCCCTTACAAATAAACCCGAAAAGACAGAGCTGGCTGTAAGTAAAGAGCCCCTTGTAAATAAATACCAAAACACACAGTAAAAACCGGAAGAACTGCGGATGCTGCAAATCAGGGAAAATATCCAAAGTTGCTGGAAAAGCTCAGCAAGTCTGACAGCATCTGTGAGGGAAAAGAAAGAGTTAACGTTTTGGGTCAGGTGATCCTTCCTCAGAACCTCTGGCTGGCGCGTCTTCAGGAATGCAGGGTGAATTGCTTTAAAATATCCTTTTTCTGTGAGGCTCTATAACATTATAATAGAAAAACATCAGAACTAAGCAGGAGTAGGCCATCCGGCCCCTCGAGACTGCCCCGCTGTTCAATAAGATCCTGGCTGATCTTTTTGAGACTCAGCTCCACTCACCCACTCGCTCACCATAAACCTAAATTCCTTTCATGTTCATAACGTGATCTGGCCTTGCATAAAACACATTCAGCGAGGTAGTTTCAACTGCTTCACTGGGCAGGGTATTCCACAGATTGACAACCCTTTGGGTGAAGAAGTTCCTCCTGTCCTCAGTCTGACATCTGCTTCCTTTTATTTTGAGCTATACCCGCCTCCTCCTCGTTTCACCTGCCAGTGGAAACAACCTCCCTGTCTCCACCTTATCTATTCCCTTCATAATCTTGTATGTTTCTATAAACTCTCCCCTCATTCGTCTGAATTCCAATGAGTATCATCCCAGCCAACTCAGTCTCTCCTCATATTCCAACCCTCTCAAGTCTAGAATCAACCAAGTCAGTCTCCTCTGTGCCCCCTCCAGTGAGAGTATATCCCTTCTCAAGTCAGGAGACCAAAACTGCACACAGTAGTCCAGGTGAGGCTTCATCAGGACCCTAGACAGCTGCAGCATAGCCTCCCTGTTCTTAAACTCCATCCTTCGAGCAATGACAGACAAAATTCTATTTGCCTTTATAATTACCTGCTGCAATATTACTTTGAGCGATTCCTGCACAACGACACCCAAGTCACTTTGCACAGTAACATGCTGCAATTTTTTTACCATTTGAACCATAGCCTACTTTGTTGTTATTCCTATCAAAATGGATGACCTCACATTTATTGACATTGAACTCCATCTGCCAGACCATTGCCCACTCACTTAGACTGTATAACCATCTGCAGGCCTTCAGTTCTTCTGCACACTTTGCTCTACCGCTCATCTGAGTGTCATCTGCCAATGTTGACACACCACACTTCATCCCCGACTATAAATCATCTGTATCAATTGTAAACAATTGCAGTCCCAACACTGATCCCTGAGACACACTACTAGCCACTGACCGCCAACCAGATAAACACCCATTTACCCCTACTCTTTGTTTTCTGCCAGTCAATCAATCCTCTGTCCATGCCAATACATTACCTGTAATGTCATGCAACTTTATCTCATGTCGCAGCCTTGGCATCTCGTCAAATGCCTTCTTGAAATCCAGATACATGATATCCACAGGTTCCCCATTGTCCACCATGCAAGTATGTCCTCAAAGAATTCCACCAAATTAATTAAACATGACCTCCCCTTCATGAGCCCATGCTGGCTGTTCCCAATGAGACAATTTATATCCAGTTGTCTTGCTATTATCTTCCTTAATGATGGATTCACGCATTCTCCCAACAACCGAAATTAAGCTAACTGACCTATAGTTACGTGCTTTTTGGAAAACAGCCAATGTGACACCACTGTTTAAAAAGGAAGTTTACAATCTGCGGGAACCAGCCCAGATTCCAGTGAATTTTGGTAAATAATTACTGGTGCAAGCCTCTTTACTATACTGTTGTACGAAAGGTCCTCTTTACCAATGCGCCCACAAGCACTACATATTAGCGCTCTCACGCTCTCATTCATTCATAACTTTACTGACCTCTTACTGGCATAGCTTGTTTAATATTACCGCATTTCATTCATAAAATTGCCATCTTGTCATACCTTTCACTATGAAAGGGAGACTGAATTAAAATGCTCCTTCCACCCCATTTACAGCCCTTTCACAGTTTTAATCCTCACGGCTTTATTTTGCTGACAGCTGCAAAACGTGTGTCTACATCAGTGTCTATCCCTGAGTACATGTTAATTTTCTAACCTATTCAGAACAATACCATCGTGTCATCGTTTGAAGAAGCATAATATTAATCAGCCCTCAGCAACCGTCTCCTAGGACTTGAATAGCTTGCAGGATATCAGACAAGTTTTCTGCATAAGCAGAGATAGTAGGAACAGCAGATGCTGGAGAATCTGAGATAACAAGGTGTAGAGGTGGATGAACACAGCAGGTCAAGCATCAGAGGAGCAGGAAGATTGATGTTTCAGGCCTAGATGCTTCTTCAGAAATTGGGAAGGGGAAGGAGGTTCTGAGATAACGAGAGAGAGGGGGAGACGGATAGAAGATACATAGAGGAGAAGGTAGGTGGAGAGGAGACAGACAGGTCAAAGAGGTGGGGATGGAGCCAGTAAAGGTGAGTGTAGATGGGGATGTAGGAAGGAGCTGGGTCAGTCCAGGGAGGATGGACAGGTCAAGGGAGCGGGATGAGGTTAGTAGGTAGGAGACGGAGGTTGGGGCTTGAGGTAGGAGGAAGGACAAGGGTAGGGAGGCAAGGGCGAGCTGGGCTGGTTTTGGGATGCGGTGGGGGAGGAGAGATTTTGAAGCTTATGAAGCCCACATTGACACCATTGGGCCGCAGGGTTCCCAAGCGGAATATGAGATGCTGTTCCTGCAACCTTCGGGTGACATCGTTGTGGCACTGCAGGAGGCTCAAGATGGACATGTCGTCTGAGGAATGGGAGGGGGTGTTGAAACAGTTCGCGACTGGGAGGTGCAGTTGTTCAGTGCGAACTAAGTGTAGGTATTCTGCAAAGCGGTCCCCAAGCCTCCACTTGGTTTCCCCAATGTAGAGGATGCCACAACGCGAGCAGTGGATGCAGGAGACCACATTGGCAGATGTGCAAGTGAACATCTGCTTGAGATGGAAAGTGTTCTTAGGACCTGGGATGGGGAGTGAGGGGAGTGGTGTAGGGGCAGGTGTAGCACTTCTTGCAGTTGCAGGGAACAATGTGCCAGGTGTATTGGGGCTGGAGGGGAGTGCGGAGCAGACAAGGCAGTCACAGAGACAGTGGTCCCTACAGAAAGCAGATAAGGGTGGGGAGGGAGATATGTCTTTGGTGGAGTCGGATTGAAGATGATGGTTGGAGGATGATACGTTAGATCCAGAGGTTGGTGGCGTGGTACATGAGGATGAGGGGGATTGTGTTTTGGTTGTTATTGCGGAGAGGGGGCATGAATTACGGGAAATGTGGGAGACGCGGTCAAGGGCGTTCTCGACCACTGTGGGAGTCGGGGGGAGGATTTGCGGTCCTTGAAATATGAGGAAACCTGAGATGTATTGGAGTGGAATGCCTCATCCTGGGAGCAGGTGTGGCGGAGGTGAAGGAATTGAGAACAGGGGGTGTTATTTTTGCAGGAAGGTGGGTGGGAGGAGATGTATTCTAGGTAGCTGTGGGAGTCGGTGAAATAGATATCAGTTTCGAGGTGGTTGCCGGAGTTGGAAACAGAGAGGTCCAGGAAGGTGAGACAGGTATTAGAAATAGTCCAGGTGAACAGGTATTAGAAATCGTCCAGGTGAACTTCTGGTTGGAGTGGAAGGTGTTGGTGAAGTGGATGAACTGTTCAAGCTCCTGGTGGGAGCACGAGGCGGCGCCGATACAGTCGTTAATGTTATGGAGGAAGAGGTGGGTTTCGGGCCAGTGTCGCAACGGAAGAGGGACTGTTCCATGCAACCCACAAAAAGGCAGGCATCGCTTGGGCCCATGCGATGTTTCTTGTGACTGCAGCCCCCTGGCGGCCCTCCCGTGGTGGTGCTCATCTTTGCTGCGATCTGCCGGCTCGGTCCCCGAAAGGCAGCATCAGTTCCCTATCCCCGCCCTCCCTACAAACCAACCCTTTAAAGGCGGAAGGCACCCACCCCCTTATCATAAAGGTCAGGTTGCGGGGTGGGGCGGGGGGCACGGCGAGAGGGTGCCAGAGGCTGCTTTTATTTTGGCGCAACCCTAATCTGGGGGTTATCTAGCACCCCCGCGCCCACAGAAATAGGGATTATGGGTGCACACCGCTAATTTTGGATTCCTCTTTAGAATAAAAAGTAGAGGGGGAGTGTGAATAGGGTTTTGGGATGGGGGATGGGATAGGGTGTGGGGGTGGGGGTGTAGGTCGGGTTGGGGGAGAGGGGGAAGAAGGTGCCCCTCTCCTTCCATTTAAGGGTGCGTACCCACAATTTGGCTCCTTAGGCTCTTTCCTGTTCTGGTTAGGGTTAGGCCGATGGCGAAGGTTAGGGTTTGGGCTGAGGTTCGGGTGAGTGCTGATGCCTGGCACTCCCTCCATACTGACCCTCTAATATGTATGTACACCCTAAAACACAAAGTTTCCAGTAAATATGCCCTAAAACACAGAGTACCGTGTAAATCAGCCCAAAAAAGAGAGGGCCCTGAAGATAAACCCTGTAACGCTGAGTTCACTGTAAATAAACCCTAAAACACAGATCACTGTAAACAAACCCAAAGACACAGAAAACCCTGTAAATAAACCATGAAATACAGAAAACCCTGTGAATAAACTCTAAAAACACAGATCTCACCGAAAATAAACCCTAAACACAGATCTCACTGCCGACAAACCCTCAGTCAGAGAGCTCCCTGTAAATAAACCCTAACACAAAGCTAGCTGTAAATAAACCCGAAAACACAGTGCCCTCTGTAAACAAGCTCTAAATCAGAGCTCACTGTAAATATTCCCGAAAACACGGAGATCACTGTAAAAAAGAAACTCAGAACAAAGAGCCACTCGTAAATTTTCCTAAAACACAGAGTCACTTGTAAAAAGCCCGAAAACACAGAACCTCCTGTAAATAAAACCTAGAACCTTCTGTAAATAAACTATGAAACACAGAAACAAAGTTGCTGGAAAAGCTCAGCAGGTCTGACAGCATCTGTAGCGGAGAAAAATGAGTTAACTTTTCGAGCCTGGGTACCCTTCCATTCTGAGGAAGGGTTGCTGGACCTGAAAAGTTAACTCGTTTTTCTCCTCCACAGATGCTGCCAGACCTGCTGAGCTTTTCCAGCAACTTTGTTTTTGTTCCTGATTTACAGCATCCACAGTTCTTTTGGTTCTTATTAAACACAGAACCCACATTAGATAAAACCTAAAGCACAGAGCTCAAGTACATAAAGTACATAACCATAAACGCAGAGCCCCCAGTAAATAAGATTTAGGGCTGAGCCTAGGTTTCATGTTTATGCAAGTGTGAACATTAGGGCTGAGGCTAGGCTTAGGTTTAAAGCTGGTGTTATCTCTGAGGGTAGCGTGGAAGAAAGCAGCTTTGCATTCCCAGAGACAGAGTTGAGGGAGAGCATCTGTGTATTCCATAGGAGGCACGGGAACCATTGTAACCTTAACAGATCAAATAATATGACAGATTAGTTTACAATTAAAGATCATTGTGACTGTGGTCACAAGGTGAAGAGCTGGATGAACGCAGCAGGAAAAGCAGCACCAGAGGAGCAGAAAAGCTGACGTTTCGGGCCGAGACGGGGGAGGGGAAGGGGGTTGTGAAATAAATAGGGAGAGAGGAGAGGCCGATAGAAGACGGATAGAGGAGAAATTAAGTGGGAAGACGGGATAGGTTGGAGGAAGGACAGGTTAGGGAGGCAGGGACCAGCTGGGCTTGTTTTGGAATGCGGTCAGGGGAGGGGAGATTTTGAAGTTTGTCAAGTCCACATTGACACCATTGGGGAACAGGGTCCCTAACCTGTCATTCCTCCCACCTCAAAACCCAGCCCCATCTCCTACCTACTAACCTCATCCTGCCCCCTTGGCCTGTCCATCCTCCCTGGACTGACCTATCTCCTCCCTAACTCCCGCCTGCATTCACCTTTCCTGGCTCCATCCCTGCCTCTTTGGCTTGTCTGTCTCCTCTCCACCGATCTTCTCCTCTATCCATTTTCTGTCTGCCTCCCCCTCTCTCCCTATTTATTTCAGATCCCCCTCCCCCTACCATTTCTGAAGAAGGGTCTTGCCCAAAACACCAGCCTTCCTGCTCATTTGCTGCTGCTTGGCCTGCTGTGTTTATCCAGCTCTACACCTTGTTAACCCTGTAAATATGCTCTCAAGCACAGACACCCCTTTAAATAAATCCTAAGAAGGGTCATTCAGGAAATAAAATGTAAAAGAAACCATAAAAGCCAGAGTCCCTGTAAATAAAGTGTAAAACATAGAGCTCCAAGTAAATAAATCCTGAAACACAGTGACCCCAGCAAATCCTCCCTTCAACTAAGCCTCCTGCAAATAAACTCGCAGAGGCGACTGCAAACAAACCCCAAAACACAGGACCTCCAGTTAATAAAGCCTAAAACAGAAGGCCCACTGTAAATCAACATGAAAAAACACAGCTCCCACTGCAGCACTGCGAATTAGTCGGATTGAGTTAGTACCTCAGTCAGCAAGTCAGTTCTGAGGCAGGGCCTCTTTGTCAAAGAGTCAGATTTGAGGGAGTACCATTGGATGATGGTTATTGCAGCACTGTGAGAGTACTGGAGTGAGAGAGCACCTCACTGTCAGAGGGTCAGTACTGAGGGGGTACCTCACTGTCAGAGAATCAGCACTGAGGGAGTACCTCACTGTCAGAGGGTCAGTACTGAGCGAGAACCTCACTGTCAGAGAATCAGTACTGAGGGAGTACCTCACTGTCAGACGGTCAGTACTGAGGGAGTACCTCACTGTCAGAGAATCAGTACTGAGGGAGTACCTCACTGTCAGAGGGTCAGTACTGAGCGAGAACCTCACTGTCAGAGAATCAGTACTGAGGGAGTACCTCACTGTCAGAGGGTCAGTACTGAGCGAGAACCTCACTGTCAGAGAATCAGTACCGAGGGAGAACCTCACTGTCAGAGGGTCACTACTGAGGGAGTACCTCACTGTCAGAGAATCAGGACTGTGGGAGTACTTCACTGTCAGAGGGTCAGCATTGAGGGAGTTCCTCACTGTCAGACAATCAGTACTGAGGGAGTACCTCACTGTCAGAGGGTCAGTACCGACGCAGTACCTCACTGTCAGAGAATCAGTACTGAGGGAGAACCTCACTGTCAGAGGGTCACTACTGAGGGAGAACCTCACTGTCAGAGGGTCAGTACTGAGGGAGCACTTCATTGTCAGAGGGTCAGTACTGACGGAGGACCTCACTGTCAGCGAATCAGTACTGTTGTCATGTTCGTTTTCGGAGACCCTCACGAATTTGTTGCAATATCAAGACACTGAACTGTTTAGGAAAACACGAATCCTTTTATTACCAAGCAAGTACAAGCTGTGGAGAATCACAGTACTTAACCCGGCACAGAGCGCAGAGTCTCGCAGGTAATTCTCCCCGAGCAGCGGACAGTCCCCGCTCTTCATACTTTACAAAATACATGATACATAAAATAATTACACATTTTACAATGACATGATACATAAAACAATTACTACAACAGACAAAGACAGGATACCGAACAATTATTATATCAAGAACATAAAAGACCAGGATATCGTCCCGAAGATAATAAAACGTGAGGCTGGATGAACACAGCACATCTCAGGATGCTGCTGGACTTGCTGTGTTCGTCCAGCCTCGCATTTTATTATCTTGGATTCTCCAGCATCTGCAGTTCCCATTTTCACAGGATATAGTATCGATTGCTCTTGAAGTGGCTGCTGATGGCATGAGGCGATTTCAAGTTGTTATCCGGACAGATTGTTCTAACCAGACACACTGGCAACTTGAAATCACAAATTCAGTGCCCTGGCCCCTTTGTCAGCGACAGAAATTGCATGCTTTAGAAGTTTCACACCTTTACAAATGTTCCCCACCGAACCCTATCTGGCACAGTTTAATTCTAATTGTATTCAGTCAGGAAGCTTAAGACAGTGTCTGCATACCGATGTGTGGGAAGACAAAGAGTTACAAAAGTTTTACACTGAATTCCTAGCTGGGCAGGAAGCTTCAGGGCAGTGCCTGCATCCCTGCGCGTCGGCAGATGAAAGACTTTAATTTGTAGAAGTATCGAAATCAATGGGATGTTATACAATAACATCTCATTGTGAGAGTACCTCATAGTCAGAGGGTCAGTACCGTAGACGTGCAGTGTTGTCTGACGGCCAGTCGGGTCAGGATTGAGGGCTATTACAGGGACAGGACTGAGGTATTTGAAATAGGGCAATGACTGGTGTGGATCCTTTTTATTTTTTTAAAATTAGACGACACCAGAAAGATTATCAACCCGATGTGATTTGATTGGGCTGACAATCAGTTGATGACAGCAGAAAGGTCAGTGGCCTGATTACCGCGGCCGGGACTTGAGATTTCACTCTTGCCGACCTTCTCATTCTTCTCACTCAATTTCACGGAAGAGCTGTTTTGAGACAGAGTAGGAACTTTCTGAAAGTGATCGCGGGCCCTATTCAATATGTATCTAACAGAGACGTGGTAAAGCAGAAACTTGTTTGATGTCCCGCCAGCAATTCAAGTCCTGGGAGACGTTTGTTGAGGGCTGATTAATACTATAATTATTCATAGTTTCGGGTGACACGATGGATGGGAAGATATTGTTCTGAATAGATTAGAAAATTAACACATAGTCAGGGATTGACTCTGATGTAGACACAGGTTTGGACACTATCAGCAACACGAGTTCAAACTGTGAAAAGGCAGTAATGCGTGGAAGGAACATTTTAATTTATAGTCTCCCTTTATTAGTGAAAAGTATGGCAAGATCGCAATTTTATGAATGAATGAAATGCGTAACAGTAAACAGAGGACCCGAGTGAGTGGTCAGTAAAGTTATGAATGAATGAGAGCGCGATCGTGGTCACATGGAGCGCTGTGGGTGCATCGGTCAAGAGGACCTTTCGGACAACAGTAAAGAGGCTTATGATATAATGTCACAGAAAAACCACACAAAAGGATACTTGAAGGCGATTGGCCCTGTATCACTAAAGACACACCAGCCAACCTCCGGAAGCCTTGTTAAGTGCTAACCGATATGAGTAAACAGGGCAGACCACAGGATATTCAGGGTGAAAGGTTACAAGATGAACAAGTGACCACTTTTCTGAAGAAGGGTCTAGGCCCGAACCGTCAGCCTTCCTGCTGCTGGGCCTGCTGTGTTCATCCGGCTCGACACCTTGTTCTGTCAGACCACGTGAGCGAACGAGTTTGGCGTGTTTGAGTCTGACTGGTAAATATGTGATACACAACCATTTGATGTTACTGACTGCCTGGTGAATTGAAAACTGAAATAACTGCGGATGCTGCAAATCAGGAACAAAAACAAAGTTTCTGGAAAAGCCCAGCAGAACTGAGGGAGGTTCTGTGGAAGGGTCACCGAACCGGAACCGGTTAGCTCTGTTTTTCCGCTGACAAATGCTGCCAGACCTGCTGAGCTTTTGCAGCAACTTTGTATTTGTTTTCTGATTTGCAACATCCGCAGTTTTTTTTGGGTTTTTACTCAGCGTTTTAGGGTTTATTTACAGGGCGCTCTTTATTTATCGCGAGCTCTGTCTTTTAGGGTTTATTTGTGAAGGGCCCTGCCTTACAGATAGTTTACAGGTCGGCTCAGTATTCGGGTGCATGAAGAGGTGCGCTGTGTTTTCGGCTTTATTCAGCCCTGTCTTTTCCTGTCTACTTCCTGGAGGATGTGTGTTAGAGTTCTTTTTAAAGGGGTCTGAGTATTTGAGTGTACAATTGGAGGGGGATCTGTGTTTTTCAGTGTCCTGTATGTTTTTGACTTAATTTACAGGGTAGATCTGTGCTTTATGGCTTATTTACAGGGGGCTCTGTGTTGCAGTGCTTCTACACTGGCGGGGTGGGGGGTCTCTGTTTTCGAGTTTATTTCCAATGAGGCCTGTGTTTTAGGGTTATTTACAAAGAGCTCTGTGATTTAAGGTTTACATAGAAAGGCTGTATTCTAAGGTTTATTTACAGAAGGCTCTCTGCTTTAGGGTTTATTTACAGTGAGCAGTGCAGTTTAGGATTTATTTCCAGTGAGCTCTGGGTTTTAGCATTTATTTACAGGAGGATCTTCATTTCATGGTTTTATTTCAGTTGGATCTTTGTTTCAGGGTTTTTTTTAAACAATGAGCTCTGTGTCTTATTTACCGTGCCACCTGCGTTTTTGAGTTTATTTGCAGAGCATTCTGTGTTTTTGAGTTTATTTCCAGGAGGCTCTCTGTTTTAGGGTTTGTTTGCAGGATCCTCTGTGTTTTAAGATTTAATTTACTGTTTATTTGCATGGGTACTCTCTGTTTGAGGCACTGACTGAGTACTGACCTTCTGACAATGTGGTACTCATTCAGATCTGACCCTCCAGCAATGAGGTACTGTGTCAGAACTGATCCGCTGACAGTAAAGCACTGCCCCCTCAGTTCTGACCCTCTGACAGAGCTGCAATCGTTCAGGACTGAACTTCTGATCATGCTGTACTCCATCAACTCTGAAATCAATGCATTGAGGTACTGACTCAGTATTTACTGTGTGCAACTAATATACTCACTCAGAACTAACCCTCTAGCAATGTGAGCCTGCCTCAGAACTAACCCTGTAACAATGAGGCACTGACCTCAGCACCAAATCTCTAATTACGCGGCTCTCCCCAGTTTTGAGGCACTCCTTCCGTACTGACCCACGAACAAAGCGGCACACACTCAAGAATGATCCTTCAATGAGGTATCACCTTATAACAGAGCTACTGACATCAAGGCCCTCTCTTTGGACTGTGTCTGATAATGAGGCACTGACTTGGTTCTGACCCTCTGACAATGAGGCATTCTGTCAAGTCTTACTGCATTAAAATGAGGCACCCTCTGACTGATCTGAAATGCCTCAGTATAGACCCTCTGACTGATCTGAAACACCACTTCTTAGACCGTCTAAATGACAATCTTTTAATTCTGACACCATTACAGTGAGGGTCTGCCTTGGTGCTGACACTCTGTCAAAGAGACGTTGCCTCAGAACTGAGCTGCTGACAATTAGCCAGTGCCTTAGGTACTGATGAGTGAATAAAAAGGCCCGCTCTCAGCACTGACACTGCAGCAATGAGGTATTGCCACAGAATGAACCCACAAAGGGCTCATAATTGAGGGAGTGCCTACTGATTGAAGGGTGCGGATTGAGGTGTTGCAGAACTGTCAGAGGGTCAGAACTGAGGTATTGCATCATTGTCAGATGGTCCATTCTGAGGCAGTGCCTCGGTGTAGTAGTGTCAGAATTGAGGGTATGCACATGTTTAACTCATCAGGAATGAGCTTTATGCAGCTCTATCAGAGGCTCAGCACTGACTGCTTGCCTCATTCTCATAGGATCAACACTGATATATTGAAGCACTGTTAGATCTTCAGTGCTGAGTGGGTCAGAACTGAGGGAGTGCATTGCTGTCAGAGGCAGTGCCTCATTATGCAGGTGTCAGAATTCAAGAATGGAGGGTCAGTACTGAGGTATTGCAGCTCTATTCAGAACCAGTGGCTCGTTGTCAAGTGGTCAATGCTGAGGCAGCGACTCAATTCTGTACAGTCAGTCTTGAGGAAGTGCCCCATTATTAGAGGGCCAATACGAAGGGTAAGTCTCAATGCAATCGTGATAGAACTGAGACAGAGGCGCATGATCAGAGATGAGATTACCTACAGTGTGGAAACAGGCCCTTCAGCCCAGTAAGTCCACACCGCCCGTTGAAGCATCCCAGCCAGACCCATCCCCCTCGAACCCACACACCCCTGAACACTACGGGCAATTTAGCATGGCCAATCCACCTAGCCTGCACATCTTTGGACTGTGGGAGGAAACTGGAGCGCCCACATAGGAGGAGGCCCACATAGATAGCGGGAACTGCCGATGCTGGGGAATCTGAGATAACAAAGTGTAGAGCTGGATGAACACAACAAGCCAAGCAGCATCATCCAGCTCGACAGCTGTTATCTCAGATTCTTTAGCGTCCATTTTCTGACGAAAGATCTAGACCAAAAACGTCAGCTTTCTGACTCC
>NW_026728129.1:300000-442500 GCF_030684315.1 Stegostoma tigrinum | reverse complement strand
AATGAGACCGCACTAGCATTTTGTACAGTTGCAGCGTGACATCTTGGCTCCGGAACTCATTCCCTCTACCAATGAAACCTAACGCACTGTAAGCCCTCTCAACAGCACCATCAACCTGGGTGGCAACTTTCAGGGATCTATGTAAATGGACACCAAGATCCCTCTGCACATCCACACTGCCCAGAATCTTTCCATTGACCCAGTATTCTGCCTTCCTATTATTCTTCCCAAAGTGAATCACCTCACATTTATCCGCATTGAACTCCATTTGCCACCTTTCAGCCCAATTCTGCAGTTTATCCAAGTCTCCTTGCAAGCTGCGACATTCTTCCACACTGCCCACCACTCCGCCAACTTTAGTGTCACCTGCAAACTGAGTAATCCATCCACCTGTGCCTGCATCCAAATCATTTATAAAAATGACAAACAGCAGTGGTCCCAAAACAAATCTTTGTGCACACCACTAGCGAAGTGACTCCAGGCTGAATATTTTCCATCAACCACCACTAGTTGCCTTCTTACAGAAAGCCAGTTTCTAATCCAAACTGCTAAATGTCCCTCAGTCCCATGCGTCCATATTTGCTCCAATGGCCAACCACGTGGAACCTTATCAAAGGCTTTACTGAAGTCCATGTACACCACGTCAACGGCCCTTCCCTCGTCCACATGCTTGGTCACCTTCTGAAAACTCAATGAGGTTTGTGAGACACGACCTGCCCTTGACGAACCCATGTTGACGATCTCCAATCAAATTGTTGCTTGCTTGATGTTTATAAATCCTATCTCTTCTCATCCTTTCCAAAACTTTTCCAACAACAGACGTAAGGCTCACTGGTCTATAATCGCCTGGGTCATCTCTCCTGCCCTTCTTAAACATTTGCAGCCCTCCAGCCCT
Source organism: Stegostoma tigrinum (assembly GCF_030684315.1). NCBI lineage: Eukaryota > Metazoa > Chordata > Chondrichthyes > Orectolobiformes > Stegostomatidae > Stegostoma > Stegostoma tigrinum. The sequence goes on along the minus strand of NW_026728129.1, from coordinate 441,605 downwards.
CTGGTACAAAATCTGCAGAAAATGAAAACTCAAAAATCAAGGCCAAAGATCAAGAGGATAGGAGATGGTGGTGGGGCTTGATGTGGGAGGAGGGGATAGGAGGGAGAAAAGACAGGTTCGGGAGGCGGGGGTGAGCTGGGCTGGTTTTGGGATGCAGTTGTGGGGACGGGTGATTTTGAAGCTTGTGAAGTCCACATTGATAGCATTGGGCTGCAGGGTTCCCAAGCAGAATATGAGGTGCCTTCCTGCAACCTTCGGGTGGCATCATTGCGGCACTGCAGGAGGCCCAGCATGGACATGTCATCTGAGGACTGCGAGGGGGAGTTGCTTAGTGTGAAGTGAGCATAGGTGATGTGCAAAGCGGTCCCCAAGCCTCCGCTTGGTTTCCCTGATGTTGAGGAGGCCACAATGGGAACAGCGGATGCAGCTACCACATTAGTGGCGCCGATACAGTCATCAATGTAACGGAGGAAGAGGTGGGGTTTAGGGCCAGTGTAGGTACGGAAGAGGGATCGTTCCATGTAACCTACAAAGAGGCAGGCATAGCTTGGGCCCATGTGGATCCCCTGGCCACCCCCTTTGTCTGTCGGAGGTGGGAGGATTTGAAAGAGAAGTTTTAGTTTTCAAGGACCGCAACTCCACCCCCCGGCAGTGGTCGAAAACACCCTCGACCGGGTCACCCGCATTTCCCACAACTCACCCCTCACACCCGCTCCCCATAAAACAACCAAAACAGAGTCCTCCTTGCCCTCACGTACCACCCCACCAACCTTGGGATTCAATGCATCGTCGCCGACACTTCTGCCATCTGCACTCTGACCCCACCACCAAAGACATTTTTTCCCTCCCCACCCTTAGGTGACTCCCTTATGTGCTCCACACTCCCCTCCAGCACTCTACACGCGGCACTTTTTCCTGCAACTGCAGAAAGTGCTTCACCTGTCTCGATACCTCGCCCCTCACCCCCATCCCAGGCCCCAAGAAGGAATTCCACATCAAGTAGATGTTCACCTGCACATCTGCTAATGTGATATACTGTATTCGCTGTTCCCATTATGGCCCTCTCTATATCGGGGAAACCAAGCGGAGGCCTGGGGACCTTTGCAAGTCACCGATGCACGAAAGAACTGCACCTACCAGTCGCGAACCGTTTCAACTCTCCCTCCCAATCCTCAGATTACATATCCATCCTGGGTCTCCTGCAGTGCCACCTGAAGATTGCAGGAGCAGCGCCTCATATTCCGCTTGGGAACCCCGCAGCTCAGTGGTATCAATGTGGACTTTACAAGCTTCAAAATCTCCCCTCCTGCTCCCGCAACCCAAAACCAACCCACCTATTCCATCCTGCCACCTCAAGCCCCACCCCCACCTCCTACCTACTAACCTCTTCCCACCGCCTTGACCTGTTCGTCCTATCTAAACTGACCTGTCTGCTCCCTAACTTCCCACCTGCACTCCATCCCTGCCTCTTTGACCTGTCTGTCTCCTGTCCATCTATCTTTTCCTTTATCCAACTTCTATCCGCCTCCCGCTCTCTCCCTATTTATTTCCGAACCCCCTCTCCCTCCTCCATTTCTGAAGAAGTGTCTAGGCCTGAAACGTCAGCCTTCCTGTTGCTCTGATGCTGCTTGGCCGGCTGTTTTCATCCAGCTCTGCACCTTGTTACTTCAGAAAGAAAATCTCAGTGGCCCTGACCAGTTTTTCAATTCCTCTCACAAGGGAAGTACCAGAGGGTTGGAGAACAGAATGTGGTTTCACTTATCAAGATAAATGCAAAACTATTCAATTCCAGTGGAGGTTTGAGATGCAGTGTTGATGTTTGTTCTATGTAGTAGCCTGGCCTTAACTTGTCCTGTTGTGCGATGTAATTTGAAGGGGATGCTGTGCTTTTTTTTTCTCGTTTTGGTACGGTATGTGTTACTTTACCTTGTCAGCCTATTTTATAGAGTCATAGTCGTACAGCGTGGAAATGGGCCCTTAGGTCCAACATAATCCCAAACTAAACTAGTCCCAACTAGCCTCTTCCTGGTCCATATCCCTCCAACCCTGTCCTATTTATTAACCTCGATCAGGTCACCTTTCATCCCCCTTTGCTCCAGTGAAAAAAGTTCCAGCTGACCCAACCTTCCTTTATCACTGAAACCTTCCATGCTCAGCAACGATCTGGTAAATTTCTTCTGTGCCCACTCTTGCTTAAAAATATCCTTCCTATAATAGGGCAACTATAAATTTGTACTGTAGAAATCTTCAAGACTAGAAAAACATAAAAGCATACAAACCAGGAAATGAAGGGATCAAATTGTAGTTCAGGAAGTGGAAAAATGGAAGTGGCTTGAGTGCAGCATGTTCTGGACTAACGTGCACTGTAGTTCTGAAAGGGCATTGCACCGGTGTGGGTGGAAAGTTGTAGATGAAACAGTGACTTGAATCTTCAAGTATGCTCTCTCTCCACTTGATGTTGGAAACTCCTTCCTGTTTCGAATGACGAATCCCAGGGATCGCTGCTGTTGTCTAGCTGATAGCCAGCCTTCAAACTGTTTCAAAGAGGAAAAGAACAAAGAAAATTACAGCACAGCAACAGGCCCTTTGGCCCTCCAAGCTTGCGCCGTTCCAGATCCTTTATGTAAACCTGTCGCCTATTTTCCAAGGATCTGTTCCCTTTGCTCCCTGCCCATTCATGTTTCTGTCTAGATACATCTTAAATGACGCTATTGTGCCCGCCTCTACCGCCTGCGTTGGCAATGCGTTTCAGGCACCCACGACTCTCTGCATAAAGAACTTTCCACGCGTATGCCTTAAACTTTTCCCCTCTCACCTTGAAATTGTGACGAGCAGTAATTGAGTCCCCCCACTCTGGGATAGAAAGCTTCTTGCTATCCACCCTGTCTATACCTCTCATGATTTTGTCGACATCAATCAGGTCTCCCCCTTCAATCTCCGTCTTTCTCATGTAAATAATCCCAATCGACTCAACCTCTCTTCATAGCTAGTGCCCTCCATACCAGGTATCGTCCTGGTGAACCTCCTCTGCACCATCTCCAAAGCATTCACATCCTATTGGTAATGTGGCGACCAGAACTGTATGCCGTATTCCAAATGTGAACCCAAGTCCTATAAAACTGTAACATGACGTGCCAAATCTTGTACTTGATACCCTGTCTGATGAATGAAAGCATGCCGTATGCCTTCTTGACCACTCTATTGACCTGCATTGCCACCGTCTGGGAGCAATGGACCTGAACACCCAGATCTCTCTGTGCATCAGTTTTCCCCAGGCCTTTTCCATTCACCGTACAGTTCACTCTTGAATTGGATTTTCCAAAATGCATCACCTTGCATTTGCCCGGATTGAACTCCATCTGCCATTTCTCCACCTAACTCTCCAATCTGTCTATATTCTGCAATCTGTTTCGCATCGGTTTTGCACAGAACTAGATTTCTGTTCTATTTTTGCAAGTTAATTGTTTCAAATTAGTTGCTGTTCTTTGTAAATCACAATCATGAATGCACATCAAAGCAGTGGGGAGAGGGGGAGAACGGATTTGAGACGTCATGAAGTCTGGGATTTGTTCTAATCCATAAATATTGTCATTATAATTTTTAAAATTCACGAGCGTGTCATTGATGTTGCTTTCTTGGGCTGCATTTGCTATCCATCCAGAATTGCTGTTGAGAAGGTTGTGGAGAATTGGCCTGTTGAATAGCTGCAATGCACGTGGTATGAATATATTAATGAAATACTGAGGACAGGAGATGAATTGCTTTTACTCAGTGGAAATGAAGTAACAGTCGTACAGTTCCACATCAGGATTCTGCTGATTTTGACAGGGAACATGCAGATTCTGGAGCTGCTCTTTAAATATTTTTGGGTGGTAGGGATCACACAATTATCAGGTACTGTGGAAGGAGTTTGATGAATTGGTGCATTGTCTCATTGTCACTCCCCATCTCAAACAACAGTTAATTCTCGATCCATTGTTAATTGTAAATTTTCAGTTCGACCAAAAGGAAAAAAAGTATTGAGGGATATGGACCAAAAGCAATATGGAGGTAGGCCACAATTAAGTTATAATCTCATTGGATGGTAGAAAGTGTTTGAAGGGTTGAATGGCCTACTTGTTTTCCTAGATCCTGATGTAAGAAGGGGGATCAATCAATGGGATGATTTGACTGCATTGCATTGCTGTCGTTTATCGATAGTGTTGTCAGAGTCGCACTCGTTCAGCTGAGTGAAGAGTATTTCATTGACACCCGGATTTGGAGTTTATCGGCAGTGGACAGATGTTGAGAAGTCCAAAGTGAGTTACTTGCTGTAGAATCTATTGTCTCTGATCTACGGTTCCAGTCACATTGATTAACATAGATCCGAGAACACTTCAGCAGAGGAACAGGCCCTTTGGCATGCAATGTTGTGCCAAACATGATGCCAAATTTAGCTAAACCCTTCTGAATGTCCTTGATTCATATCCCACATTCCTTGTATATTCATGTACTTATATAAAAGTGTCTTAAACGCCCTATTGTACCTGCTTCCACAGCCACCCCGGCAGTGCTTTTCAGACTCCTACCACTTTCTGTATATAAGAATTGTCTCTGACATCTCGTTTGAACTTGCCCCCTCTCACCTTAAATACATGCCCCCAGTTTTAGACATTTCAAATCTGGGAGAAGGGTTACAGTCAGAATCTGTCTATGCATGTCATAAATTTGTTAACCTCGATCAAGTCTTCCCTCAACGTCTGCAGAGAAAATAGTCTGAGTCTTTCCAGCCTCCCCTTTCTAGCTCAAGCCCTCAAATCCAGGCCACCTCTTTTGCACGCTATTCAAAACCTCCACATCCTTCCTGTAACATGACGACCAGAATTGGATACGATTCTTAAGAGTGCAATACTTAAGGCCTAACCAAAGTCTTCTAAAGCTGGAACATGACATCCTGATTCTTGTGCTCGATTCCCCAACTAATAAAGGCAAGCATGCCATGCGTCTTCTTTACCACTCTATCAACTTGTGTGGCCCCTTTCGGGGAGCTATGAACTGAATCCCAAGATCCCTGTATACACAAATGCTGTTCAGGGTCCTGCCATTAACTGTATATTTTTCCTTAACATTTAATTTCCCAAGTGGAGCACTTCACACTTAACGGATTAAAATTCACTTGCCATTTCTGCAACGGATCTGTATCCCTCTGTATCCTTTTCTGACTTTCTACCCTAACTACCACTCTACCAATCATTCTATCGCCTACAAACTTACTAACCCATCCATCTATATTTTCACCTCGGTCATTTTATATGTACCCCAACAGCAGAGGTCCCAGTACAGATCCCTGCAGAACAGAATAGTCCTGGATCTGCAGCCTGAAAAGCACCTTTCCACCACCACACTCTGTCTTCTCTGGGCAAGCCAGTTGTGAATCCAAGCAGCTGAGTGACCAGGGACCCCATGGATCTTAATCTTCTGGATGATCCTACCGTCAGGCACCTTGTGGAAAGCCTTGCGAAAAATCAATGTCGACAATATCCACTACTCTACCTTCAATGATCACATTAGTCACCTCCTCAAAAAATTCGATCAAGTCAGTAAGACTGACCTGCCCTGCACAAAGCCATGCTGACTGTCCCTAATTGGGCCATGCTGTTCCTATTACAGATAAATACAACCCCTAAGAATTCTCTCCAATAGCTTCCCAATGAACGATGAGAGACTCACTCGTCTCTAGTTTCCTGGATTGACCCTATTTCCCTTCTTGAACAGAAGAAGAACATTTTGCAACTTGCTAGTCCTCCAGTACCCCTCCAGTGGCTACCAAGGATACAAAGATATTGCTGAATGCCCCGACAATCTCCTCTCTCACCTCGCTCAAAAACCTTGAGGAGATACCTTTGGGTCCTGAGGACTTATCCACCTTAATGCTCTTTGTTGATCTCAAAATGCTGTTATCAATATGAGCATGCTCCACACAAATCCCACTATCCTCCACACCCTTCGCCGAGTGAATAGTGATGCACGGTACTCATTTCGGATCTTGCCCGCATCGTCTGCTTCCAAACACAAGTTCCCTCCTTTATCCTGAATGGTCCTACTTTCTCCCTATTTATCCCCTTGTTTTAGATGTATGCACAGAATGCCTTGGGAATTCCTTCAACCCTCCTTGCCAAGGTCATTTCATCGCCTTTCTTTTTCTGTTTTCTTTATGTCGGCCCTGTTCGATTTTAGCTTCCTAAACCTGACATATTTTTGTTTTTCCCTTTTGACTAACTTCACAACCTCCCCAATTATCCAAGGGTCCTTTACCTTGCCATCCTTGTCCTTCCTCCTTCCTGATCCTAAACTCACAAGCAGGCCTTTAAACAATTCCCATATGGCAAATGTGACAGCTCCTCCAAATTAACACTCCTCAGCTCCTACCTAAAACTGATATAATTTACTCTCCCCCAAGGTCCTTACTTATACTTCTTCATAGCAATCTTAAAATTGAAGGAGTTGTGATCACTATTTCCAAAATGCTTTCCCACCCTTCTCACCAGTTACCTGACCAGGACAAAGTCCAGTATGGCCCATCTTCTATCCATATACTGTGTCAAGAAACTCTCTTGGATAGACTTAACAAATTCAGCCTCATTTTAAGATAATGGGAACTGCAGATGCTGGAGAATTCCAAGATCATCAAATGTGAGGCTGGATGAACACAGCAGGCCAAGCAGCATCTCAGGAGCACAAAAGCTGACGTTTCGGGCCTAGACCCTTCATCAGAGAGGGGGATGGGGAGGGTTCTGGAATAAATAGGGAGAGAGGGGGAGGCGGACCGAAGATGGAGAGTAAAGAAGATAGGTGGAGAGAGTATAGGTGGGGAGATAGGGAGGGGATAGGTCAGTCCAGGGAAGACGGACAGGTCAAGGAGGTGGGTAGAGGTTAGCAGGTAGATGGGGGTGCGGCTTGGGGTGGGAGGAAGGGATGGGTGAGAGGAAGAACCGGTTAGGGAGGCAGAGACAGGTTGGACTGGTTTTGGGACGCAGTGGGTTGGGGGGAAGAGCTGGGCTGGTTGTGTGGTGCAGTGGGGGGAGGGGATGAACTGGGCTGGTTTAGGGATGCAGTAGGGGAAGGGGAGATTTTGAAACTGGTGAAGTCCACATTGATACCATATGGCTGCAGGGTTCCCAGGCAGAATATGAGTTGCTGTTCCTGCAACCTTCGGGTGGCATCATTGTGGCAGTGCAGGAGGCCCATGATGGACATGTCATCTAGAGAAGGGGAGGGGGAGTGGAAATGGTTTGCGACTGGGAGGTGCAGTTGTTTGTTGCGAACTGAGCGGAGGTGTTCTGCAAAGCGGTCTCCAAGCCTCCGCTTGGTTACCCCAATGTAGAGGAAGCCACACCGGGTACAGTGGATGCAGTATACCACATTGGCAGATGTGCAGGTGAACCTCTGCTTAATGTGGAATGTCTTCTTGGGGCCTGGGATAGGGGTGAGGGAGGAGGTGTGGGGACAAGTGTAGCATTTCCTGCGGTTGCAGGGGAAGGTGCCGGGTGTGGTGGGGTTGGAGGGCAGTGTGGAGCGAACAAGGGAGTCACGGAGAGAGTGGTCTCTCCGGAAGGCAGACAGGGGTGGGGATGGAAAAATGTCTTGGGTGGTGGGGTCGGATTGTAAATGGTGAAAGTACCTACACAGGCCCCAAAACCCACCTCTTCCTCCGGTACATTGATGACTGTATCGGCGCCGCCTCTTGCTCCCCAGAGGAGCTCGAACAGTTCATCCACTTCACCAACACCTTCCACCCCAACCTTCAGTTCACCTGGGCCATCTCCAGCACATCCCTCACCTTCCTGGACCTCTCAGTCTCCATCTCAGGCAACCAGCTTGTAACTGATGTCCATTTCAAGCCCACCGACTCCCACAGCTACCTAGAATACACCTCCTCCCACCCACCCTTCTGCAAAAATTCCATTCTCTATTCTCAATTCCTCCGCCTCCGCCGCATCTGCTCCCACGATAAGACATTCCACTCCCGCACATCCCAGATGTCCAAGTTCTTCAAGGACCGCAACTTTCCCCCCACAGTGATCGAGAACGCCCTTGACCGCGTCTCCCGTATTTCCCGCAACACATCCCTCACACCTCACCCCCGCCACAACCGCCCCAAGAGGATCCCCCTCGTTCTCACACACCACCCTACCAACCTCCGGATACAACGCATCATCCTCCGACACTTTCGCCATCCACAATCCGACCCCACCACCCAAGACATTTTTCCATCCCCACCCCTGTCTGCTTTTTGGAGAGACCACTCTCTCCGTGACTCCCTTGTTCGCTCCACACTGCCCTCCAACCCCACCACACCCGGCACCTTCCCCTGCAACCGCAGGAAATGCTACACTTGCCCCCACACCTCCTCCCTCACCCCTATCCCAGGCCCCAAGAAGACATTCCACATTAAGCAGAGGTTCACCTGCACATCTGCCAATGTGGTATACTGCATCCACTGTACCCGGTGTGGTTTCCTCTACGTTGGGGAAACCAAGCGGAGGCTTGGAGACCGCTTTGCAGAACACCTCCGCTCAGTTCGCAACAAACAACTGCACCTCCCAGTCGCAAACCATTTCCACTCCCCCTCCCATTCTTTAGATGACATGTCCATCATGGGCCTCCTGCACTGCCACAATGATGCCACCCGAAGGTTGCAGGAACAGCAACTCATATTCCGCCTGGGAACCCTGCAGCCTAATGGTATCAATGTGGACTTCACCAGTTTCAAAATCTCCCCTTCCCCTACTGCGTCCCTAAACCAGCCCAGTTCATCCCCTCCCCCCACTGCACCACACAACCAGCCCAGCTCTTCCCCCCCACCCACTGCATCCCAAAACCAGTCCAACCTGTCTCTGCCTCCCTAACCGGTTCTTCCTCTCACCCATCCCTTCCTCCCACCCCAAGCCGCACCCCCATCTACCTACTAACCTCATCCCACCTCCTTGCCCTGTCCATCATCCCTGGACTGACCTATCCCCTCCCGACCTCCCCACCTATACTCTCTCCACCTATCTTCTTTTCTCTCCATCTTCGGTCCGCCTCCCCCTCTCTCCCTATTTATTCCAGAACCCTCACCCCATCCCCGTCTCTGATGAAGGGTCTCGGCCCGAAACGTCAGCTTTTGTGCTCCTGAGATGCTGCTTGGCCTGCTGTGTTCATTCAGCCTCATTTAAACTCTTGTTGTAAGGGAGTCCCAGTCAATACCGTGGAGGTTAAATTCACTGACTGTGACAACTCTGACTTATTACATCGTTTCAAAAGCTGCCTACATATTTGTTCCTCAGTGTGTCAGTGGCAACAGGGGAGCTGGCTATTAGTTTAATCTGATCAGAGTGATTGTGTCTATCTTACTTTTGAACACTCCCTCTATTGCCTCAGTGGGCACGCCCTCCAGAATGTCCTCTCCAGGTGCAGATGTAACATTTCCCATAGGTTAGGAGTGCACCTCCTTCTTTTATCTTCCCCTCTATCTTGTCTAAAGCAATGAAACCCTGGAACATTGAGCAGCCAGTCCTGTCTCTGTCTCAACCAAGCCCCTGTAATAGCCTCAACGTCAGAGTCCCATATACTGATCCAGGCTCTAAGCTCATCTGCCTTACCTATAATACTCTTTGCAGTGAAATAAACATATTTCAGCTTGTTTGTGCCATCATGTTCATGTACCTGTCTCTGACTGCCATGCTTTTCTGATTTATTGGCCCTAACATGTACCTGCCATCAATTCATCTACTTGCTGACCTGCTGCTCTGGTTCCCAGCTGCCTGCCAGTCTTTAAATCCTCCCAAGTAGCACGAGCAAACCTCCCTGTGAGGGTATTTGTTCCCGTTCAGTTTAGGTGCAAGCCATCCCTCTCACACAGGTCACCCCTTGCCGAAGAAGGTCGCAATTATCCATGAACCTGAAAGCCTGCCCCCAGTACCAGCTCCTTAACCACGCATTCATTTGTTGCAACCACTCGGAGATGTCCTTGACCTTGGTACCAGGGAAGCAACACACAGCCCTGGTGTCTCAAATGTGGCTACAGAAACTATGTCCCAACGAATGAGTCTCCAACCACAATCACTCACTTGGATTTGCCTCACCCTCTTCCACAGCAGGGCGGTTTGTACCACGGACCTGGCTGCTGCTGATTATATAACTGACCCAGTTAGGGTAAGGACATGGAATTTTTTTGACATGGTCATATTCGCTCTTGTTGGAGCTGATTGCTGCTGAGCACTTGTATGGTGCAAATGTAACTTATCCTTTATCAGGCCAAGCCTGATCGTTGTCCAAGTCTCACTGTATTTTCTCATCGTTGACTTCACTGTTGGAAAAGTCATGAATTCTGCTGGACACCTGGACAATATTCAATGAACGTTCATGTCTCCACTTTGGTTCAAATGAAGACATGACTTCAACCAGTGCAGGTATCCAGTGAATGCCACTGACTCAACTTCCTATTCCTCTGCTTCACACCACATTCAATCAGAAGTTGCCTTGGTGGAAATGACAGATTGCACTTTCCTTCCTTTTCAAGCTCAGGATCTCTGATCATATTTGTGGTAAATCCTGAATGAGGTTACGAGAAGTGTGGCATGACAAAAAGTAAACTGAGCCTCAGTGTGCAGCTGTTTGACAGCACTGTCATCCAGATGTTGCATCACTTTGCTGATGATTGAGAATACATTGAGGTCATAATTGGTCAGGACAATTTGTCTGCCGATTGCGTGATAGGTCATCTTTCTCTGAAATATGAGTATCGCGAGTGTTTAAAAATGTACTGGAAAACATTTACTGTTGGTGTGGTGACCTTGGGGCACATTGTTCCAATACAGTTTGTGGGATGCTGCCAGGTGCCATGGCATTTGCAGTATCCAGAGCATCCAGTCTTGTCATTGCGTGAAATAATTTGAATTGCGTGTTAGTTAAGATCTGTGATGCCTCCTCAGGATGAGGGCAAGAAGATCATCCAGACTGATGCTATGAATGGTTTCATCTGCTCCTACACCTTTTGTTCATAACATCTTGTAATAACTGCCATGTAGCCTGATGAGAAACTAAAGCTCATCTTGATTCATTTGCATTCGAAGGTGCCTATTTTTCCCAAACAAAAGGACCCATCACTGAGCGGGAAGTATGGAGAATGTTATAGACATCAGTGGTGAGATAATGCTGGATCTTGACCAGCAAAACCATTGTTGTGTTGGTGAAATGCAAACAAAAATCTATATGATGTAAACTTTATTCTCAGCTAATCCCTTTAACAAATGACAGATTCTGATGTTGGTTCCTGGAAAGCCTCCATTGTTGGAGGACGAGAAGCCGTATCCAATTGAAGCAGCACAGGCTTCTGCGATGACTGTGGAAACCACTGCTTATGCCTTGCTTCAAGCATTGTCAAGGAATGATATTGACTATGCAACACCGATTGCGAGGTGGCTAACGATGCAACAGAACTATGGTGGTGGATTTCACTCGACGCAGGTAAATGCTTGAGATCACAACAACAGGCATTCAGATATTTCCATGGATCATGTTACTAACTGGTGGTTGATGCTGTTTGCAATCAAACTGGACACTGCATTTTCATCTGCAGGTTTGGTGCATTGGCACAAATTCCAGTTCTTGAATGGTGTTAATCCTTGGTTAAATTCTTACATGCACTTTGTCTGTGCATCAGTTTTCCTTTTGGCCTTGTCCTTGAAAACTACCTGTTTCTGTAAACCTTCACTTACTTGTCACAGGATCATTGAGGGACAGCATAATAGAGTGCTATGGCAATGGAACAGACCCTTCAGAAAATTGTATGTGCCCTCACAAGATGCAAGTCCCTAACTATTGGAATCACATTTCCCAGCACTTGACCCAGAGCCTTGTATGCCTTGGCATCGCAAATGCCCAATCAAAGACTTGTTAAATGTTATCATGGTTTCTGCCTCTACCACCCACACAGTCAGTGCGTTCCACATTCTGACCACAGTTTCGGTGCAAAAACAAGGAAGTTTCCTCAGAGGTAGTCGGAGAATCTGAGAGAACAAGGTGCAGAACTGGATGAACACAGCGGGCCGAGCAGCATCAGAGAAGGAAGACAGCTGACGTTTCAGATTGAGACCCTTCTTGAAAACCGGGGGAGGAGAAGGGGATTCTGTAAAACATAGGGAGAAGTGGGGAGGCAGACAGAAGATGGATAAAGGAGAAGATAGGTGAACTGTCCCGTGCTGTCCCCTGCTCCAGAATCAGAGAATTCTACAGAATTGAACAGGCACTTCATTCCATTGTGTCTGTAACCACTGAAGCCACACTAAGTTGACATTCGGCTCATGTTCCAGCAATAGGCCAATTGCCTTGAATGTTATTTCATTTTAAGTGCTGTACCAACCCTTTTTCTTTAATGTGAAAAGATTATCCACCACCTCAACTAAAGTCCCAGACAATGAATTCCAAACACCCAGCACCTTCTGGGTGTCTTTTCTTTCCTGAAATTCCTTCTGAGCTTTTAACTTAAATGTACGTATCTCTTCCTCTACCACCACCGCCCCCCCGCCACCGACCCCATTATGAACCTTCTTTTTACCTCGCCTATACCCATATTAATCCAAACAATTTTTTCAGGACCTCCTTCAACCCTCTCTACTCGAAAGAAAACAATCCAACCTTATCCAGATAAAACAGTGATGCTCGAGACAATGGAAACTGCAGATGCTGGAGAATACAAAAGAAAACATAGTGTGGAGCTGGCTGAACACAACAGGCCAAGCAGCATCTCAGGAGCGCAAAAGCTGATGTTTCAGGCCTAAACCCTTAACCAGAGATCAGCAACAGTGATGCTGCCTGGCCTGCAGTGTTCCTCCAGCTCCACACTGTGTGATCTCAGACTCCAGCATTGGCAGTTCTTACTAACACAAACTTATCCAGACTCTCCCAAGAGTTAAAATGCTTCACCCCCTCAGAACATCTTGATGAATGTCCTCCACACATGCTCAAATGCAAACACCTCCTTCCTATAATGGAGAGACCAGAACTGCACTGAGCAGTTCAGCTGGGGCCTAACCAAAGTCCTGTACAGCTCTTGAGCCATATGCTTTCTGAACTGTCCTTTTAAGCTGCCATTCCACGTTCAGGAATCTGTGGCCGAGTACCCCAAGATCACACCATTCCTCTGACCTTCCTAGTGTCCTGGCATTTCTTCGAATGATTCCTTGCCTTGTTCGTTTGTCCAAATTGCATTACCTGACTGATCAGGGTTAACATTCCATCTACCACTGACCTGCCCATTTGACCAATCTGTAACTTTGGATTCAACTTGCTGTATTTTCCTGGACCCCATGAGCTTTACCTTCTTTGCCACGCTCCCATTTGGGACCCTGTCCAAGTCTTTGCTGAAATCTATTTTCACCACATCAACTCCCATCTGCACACTCCGTCACCTCTTTGAAAGGATCATCTCGGTTTGTGAGGCATGACCTCCGTCTGACAAAGCTGTGCTGACCGTCGCTGATCAAACCCTGCTTCTTTCAAAGGAAATTAAGCCTGCCGTTCAGAATTTTCTCCAATATTTTCCTATCTACTGATGTGATACTCACCGGTCTGTAATACTCTGCTTTATGTTTGTCACGCATTTTGATAAGTGGAACTATGTTACCTGTTCTCCAGTCCCTTGGTACTTGTGAAAGCTCTGTATGAGGGCGAGTGGAATTTTTTCTCTCATCTCCCTGGGCATCTTGGCATACACTTCATCCAAACCTGGGATTTGTCCAATTTTAAATTCACCAAAACACCTAACATCTCCCCAGTCTCTGTTAATTCTGCTCGGGAATTGTGTGCTCCTTCTCACATGTAAAAGCTGATGTGAAGTTCTCGTTTAACACCGGACAATTGCTCTCCAGTTCAAACCATTGATTTGCCTCTTCATCCCTAATGAGACTTGGTTTTCCCTGGGTTTTCTCTTTCCCTCTGAGACACTTGTAGAAGATTTTGAGATTCTCCCTAATCCTAATCTTGGTCACCAGCGTTCTGTTGCCCTGTATTTGTTCTCTGAATTGCTATGACGAGATGCCCCTGCACACTATACATCATGATCATGGTGGTTTCTCGCAGATATGGATGACACTCTGACACTCTCCCACTCTCAGGCTGAATTGATCGGCGGCTGTACAGACCGATGCAGCTACCGTAGGCTCTGTTGCACTCGGGGCAGAAGGCAGTCGTGGGAAGGGGTGAGGGAGGTTTGGTATGGCTGCATGGCTTCCACTGCTTCCAAAGGCAAGCCTCGAGGTGTTTGATGCCTTCCCAGGTGCTCTTCAGGCTTTGGACCGTCTTAGGCTGGCGATTCCCAGGTGTCTGCAGGAATGTTGCACTTCACCATTGAGGCCTTGAGTTTATCGGCGAGTGCTTCCTCTGCACATCTGGGTCTCGCCTGCTGTTTTGAAGCTCGGATGAGAACGTGGGGAGAGTCGTGTGTCAGTCATACAGATGAAGTGTCCAGCCCATTGTAGCTGATCGAGGATGGTCAGTGCCTCAGTGCTGGGGATGTTGGCCTGGTTGACGTTAGTGCGTCTACAGGGACTCTTGTTCCCTTGATGACTGTTATACACCTCTGTTTTCCTTTTTATGTGGTCAAAGAACAAAGAAAATTACAGCACAGGAACAGGCCCTTCGGCCCTCCAAGCCTGCGCCAGATCCTATTGAAAGTAGCGTGTTGATGCAATTGTGTAATGATTGTGTTTTGTTTGATCCCTAACATTGAAAGCAGTGTAAGAATGTCTTTGTGCAGCAGGCAAGGTGTCATGAGATTGAGCCTTCATAGACTTGCATGGTGTTGAAAATTTGCCATGATTTATGAAAACGGTGATAAATGTCCATGATCAACATTTCTGTTACACTGCAATGATGATCCCGTGGCATGTAAAATCAGAAAGATACGATAAAATGAGACTGGGTCATGCCCTCGTCTTGCGGACTTGGGTCAGCATGCAGAGGGAATGTTTGCCTTTCATGTATATGGAAGTACTGAAATATTTCCATGAATCTAAAAGTCACATTTCCCTCCATTGAAGGACACAATCATTGCCTTGGAAGCTTCATCACGATGCGACATTGCATTTCTGAAGAGGGAAGAAGAAATCAATATGCAAATTCAATTCCATGTTTTTGGAAGTCCCATTGAGAAAACGATTCATTTGCACCAGCATAATGCTCTGACTGAGAAAGAATTGAAGGTGAGTTTGTTGTTTAGAAGATCACAGCAATTTATGCATTAACGTCTTCATCAATAATGTTCCTTTGCTTTCAAACTGCATTTTCCACTCTGCAAGGTAATAACTGTTAGAACAAGCAAGAGTATTGGTAGATGGCCTATGGGGAATGCAATGTTACAAAACCCAATCCATTCAACAACATAGTGAAATGTGAGGCTGGATGAACACAGCAGGCCCAGCAGCATCTCAGGAGCACAAAAGCTGACGTTTCGGGCCTAGACCCTTCATCAGAGAGGGGGATGGGGTGAGGGTTCTGGAATAAACAGGGAGAGAGGGGGAGGCGGACCGAAGATGGAGAGAAAAGAAGATAGGTGGAGAGGAGAGTATAGGTGGGGAGGTAGGGAGGGGATAGGTCAGTCCAGGGAAGACGGACAGATCAAGGAGGTGGGATGAGGTTAGTAGGTAGGAGATGGAGGTGCGGCTTGGGGTGGGAGGAAGGGATGGGTGAGAGGATGAACAGGTTAGGGAGGCAGAGACAGGTTGGACTGATTTTAGGATGCAGTGGGTGGAGGGAAGAGCTGGGCTGGTTGTGTGGTGCAGTGGGGGGAGGGGACGAGCTGGGCTGGTTTAGGGATGCGGTGGGGGAAGGGGAGATTTTGAAGCTGGTGAAGTCCACATTGATGCCATTGGGCTGCAGGGTTCCCAAGTGAAATATGAGTTTATTATCACCATTCAACAACATATTTCAGATATGTCGACAAATTAAATATTCCAGCAGAGGGATAAAACAAGGAAGATGAGAGTGAGGAGGCAATAGTTTTGATGACAAAAGAACAGAAATTTACCTTTATCCATTCGAGCAAAAAAGCAGGCACACAAATAAATAATCATCTAACAATGCACGTGTGCAACGGAGGCTACAGGGGGACTAAGAATGCCGAATTGTTGTCATGCGTGTTGCTGAAAGGGTGATTGAAACAGAATCTGTGGTAAATTTGAAGAAATACAGATAATACATCTCAGGATGTTCGAGAAAGAACATTATGGACTGAGGCAAATTGTATTGCCCTTTTCAGGAGTTATTAGGTTCATAATGAATTGAAAGACTTTCTTCCGTGCTGAAAGCTTTAGTTTAGTTGCACCTGGATCACAATTTCTGTTCCTGGTAGTATTTAGCAAACTGTTAAAAGTGAATGTCACTGCACAGAATTCCAAACATGACTCCAATCAGTAGAGAAAATATCCAAGGGGTATGATGAGTTGTATCCTCTCATGTTGAACAGCGCAGCTACAGATACAATGGAGGCACTGATGATAATGTTCCAAGAATCCTTAGATTGTGGAAAATTCTCAGATGATTGAAAGATTGTGAACATAACACCATTATTCCAAAGATACTTGGACAAAATAGTAAGCCAGTATTGCCAATTTAGGTCAACCTGGGTAGATGTTCATGCCGGCAATGAAAGATGAAATAACAGGGTACTGAGTGTGCTATAACATCCTACAGAGTTAACATCCTTTCATAAAGGGGAAATAATACTTGACAAACTTGCTACAGTGCTTTGAGAAGGAAACAAACATTACTGATGAAGGACCACCAGTTGATGTCGTACATTGAGATTTCAAAAAAGCATTTGATAAGGTACAGCTCATAAGGTGTCTCAAAAGAAAAGAGCCCATGTGTTCAAGGGTAGTATGTTAGGATGGACAGAGGACTGCATCGTAAATGGAAGTAGAGTCGCAGCAGCAGGATGGTAACTTAGAAGTCATGTACGGCCACAGAGCGAATGCTGCGGAGGCCGTACGCCTCATGTTGACTGGGTTGATTTCAGAAATGGCGCAGGGGATTGCTATGCTTATGAATGTTGGGCAGGCTGGGACTACGTTCATTGGCGTTTATAAGATTGAAAAAAATCTTATTTTTTCGACATTTAAGATTCTTAAGAGGCTTGATGGTGTATATCCATAGAGATTACTCCCATTTGTGAAAGATTTTACGACCAGAGGCCACATTTTCAAATTGGTTGCCCATTATTTCAGGGAAGAATGACTTCTTTCAGGTTGTAGCAATTTATTGAACACTTTAGCCAAGAAGATTTTAGAGGTAATGCCATTAATTATATGCTAGGCTGTAACGGCCAGGTTAATTTTTAAATCAAGAAACAATGATAATGAGAAAAGGGTCTAGGCCTGAAACATCAGCTTTTGTGCTCCTGAGATGCTGCTGGGCCTGCTGTGTTCATCCAGCCTCACATTTTGTTATCTTGGATTCTCCAGCATCTGCAGTTCCCATTATCAGTGATAATGAGAAAAGGGTACTCTTTACAGTGGAAGATACTTCAAGGATCCCCTTATTACTACAGAATACAGGGAGGAATTAAGCCCGTCACTACCACACCATCAGTACCATGAGAGAAGTAGCAGTAGACAATCCGATGGAGTAAAAGCAGATTCGACTCTTTGCCGTGATGGTTTACTTTCTAAGATTCTCAACAATGAGCTTCAGAGTCGGTGTATGCATTGATTGTAATTTCCCAAACAGGTTTAGATTCTAGAGAAGCATCCGAGGGCTGGAAAAATGCTGATGTGACATCCCTATTTAAAAAGGAGAGAGGCAAAAAGAAGATAACTACAATCGAAACAGCCTAACATCTCTTGTTGGAAATATGTGGCAATCAACTATGAAGAAAATAATAGCAGGACATTTGGAAAATCAGAATCTAATCAGACAGAATCACCATACATAATGGGAACTGCAGATGCTGGAGAATCCAAGATCATAAAATGTGAGGCTGGATGAACATAACAGGCCAAGGAGCATCTCAGGAGCACAAAAGCTGACGTTTCGGGCCTAGACCCTTCATCAGAGAGGGGGATGGGGAGAGGGTTCTGAAATAAATAGGGAGAGAAGGGGAGGCGGACCGAAGATGGAGAGAAAAGAAGATAGGTGGAGAGAGTATAGGTGGGGAGGTAGGGAGGGGATAGGTCAGTCCAGGGAAGACGGACAGGTCAAGGAGGTGGGATGAGGTTAGTAGGTAGATGGGGGTGGGAGGAAGGGATGGGTGAGAGGAAGAACAGGTTAGGGAGGCAGAGACAGGTTGGACTGGTTTTGGGATGCAGTGGGTGGAGGGGAAGAGCTGGGCTGGTTGTGTGGTGCAGTGGGGGGAGGGGAAGAATTGGACTGGTTGAGGGATGCGGTGGGAGAGATTTTGAAACTGGTGAAGTCCACGTTGATACCATTATGCTGCAGGGTTCCCAGGCGGAATATGAGTTGCTGTTCCTGCAACCTTTGGGTGGCATCATTGTGGCAGTGCAGGAGGCCCATGATGGACATGTCATCTAAAGAATGGGAGGGGGAGTGGAAATGGTTTGCGACTGGGAGGTGCAGTTGTTTGTTGCGAACTAAGCGGAGGTGTTCTGCAAAGCGGTCCCCAAGCCTCCGCTTGGTTTCCCCACTGTGAAGGAAGCCACACCGGGTACAGTGGATGCAGTATACCACATTGGCAGATGTGCAGGTGAACCTCTGCTTAATGTGGAATGTCATCTTGGGGCCTGGGATAGGGGTGAGGGAGGTGGTGTGGGGGCAAGTGTAGCATTTCCTGCGGTTGCAGGGGAAGGTGGTGGGGTTGGAGGGCAGTGTGGAGCGAACAAGGGAGTCATGGAGAGAGTGGTCTCTCCGGAAAGCAGACAGGGGTGGGGATGGAAAAATGTCTTGGGTGGTGGGGTCGGATTGTAGATGGCGGAAGTGTCAGAGGATGATGCGTTGTATCCGGATGCTGGTGGGGTGGTGTGTGAGAACGAGGGGGATCCTCTTTGGTGTGACGGGGTGTGAGGGATGTGTTGCGGGAAATATGGGAGATGCGGTCAAGGGTGTTCTCGATCACTGTCGGGGGGAAGTTGCGGTCCTTGAAGAACTTGGACATCTGGGATGTGCGGGAGTGGAATGTCTTATCGTGGGAGCAGAAGCGGCGGAGGCGGAGGAATTGAGAATAGGGGATGAAATTTTTGCAGGATGGTGGGTGGGAGGAGGTGTATTCTAGGTAGCTGTGGGAGTCGGTGGGCTTGAAATGGACATCAGTTACAAGCTGGTTGCCTGAGATGGAGACTGAGAGGTCCAGGAAGGTGAGGGATGTGCTGGAGATGGCCCAGGTGAACTGAAGGTTGGGGTGGAAGGTGTTGGTGAAGTGGATGAACTGTTTGAGCTCCTCTGGGGAGCAAGAGGCGGCGCCGATACAGTCATCAATGTACCGGAGGAAGAGGTGGGGTTTGGGGCCTCCAGTGACAGTGCAGCACTCCCTTAATATTGTGAAAGATTTTACGACCAGAGGCCACATTTTCAAATTGGTTGCCTATTAATTTAGGGGAAGAATTACTTCTTTCAGGTTGTAGCAATCTGTTGAACACTTTAGCAGAGAAGGTTTTAGAGGTAATGCCATTAATTATATGCTCGTCTGAGATGGCCAGGTTAATTTTTAAATCAAGGAACAACGACAATGAGAAAAGGGTAGCCTTTACAGTGGAAGATACTTCAAGGATCCCCTTATTACTAAAGAATACAGGGAGGAATTAAACACATCACTACCACACCATCACTACCATGAGAGAAGTAGCAGTAGACAATCTAATGGAGTGAAAGCAGATTAGACTCTTTGCCGTGATGGTTTACTTTCTAAGATTCTAAACAATGAACTTCAGAGTCGGTGTATGCATTGACTGTAATTTCCCAAAAAGGTTCAGATTCTCGAAGCATCTGAGGGCTGGAAAAATTCTGATGTGACGTCCCTATTCAAAAAGGAGAGAGGCAACAAGAAGATAACTACAACCGAACCAACCGAACATCTATTGTTGGAAATATGTGGCAATCAACTATGAAGAAAATAATAGCAGGACATTTGGAAAATCATAATCTAATCAAACAGAATCACCATAGCCTGATGAAAGAGAAATTATGTCTGGCTAATTTGTTTGGGTTTTTGGAGGAAGTTTTGGGAGGAGAATTAATAGAGGAAAACCAGTAAATGTGTTGTGTTTGGACTTGGAGAAAGCATTGAGAATGTATTCAAAAGTAATAAGCTAAGAGCTGAGGTTTTGAAGGTAGTATATTGCTATGGATCAGTATGCTTTGCATGTTCTGGAAGAAGAGATGACATCTCGAGTGAAATGCACCAAGTGAATATATATTTTGGGGAACTTGGTGGCAACGCGGTAAGTCAGTGCAGAGGGTAAGAGGTGCCATTTGCTTGCTTTTTTTGCCTGATAGTTCGTAAGCATTTTTTTTTTGAGACAGGGTGAATTGAAGCCAGAATCAGGGACCGAGAGGGTGAACCAGGTTCATTGGTTGGTGATCGCTACTGGTTTAAGAATCTATTATCGGTAGCTTTCAGATTGAAAGTAAATCGGAGAACTATTTACAGGCTACAAACTAAAAGACCAGAATGTTTTCAAATCAAATTAAGATCGAAGTAATTGAAATGGAGATGCCAGGCCAGATGATGATTTGTACCTACATGACGGGGGAGTGGTCAGGCCCCAGACTCCAGCTTACGGTTGATGAACTGGAATCTCAGTTTTGACCAATCAACAAATCATGTGGGGCAGAGTTACCAGGGAATGCTGTGTTTCAGGAGGCAGTCACACACCTTAGATTAACTAGCTGAAACTCGGTCAGTGGCCAATGACAAAGAACAGGGCAGGTGGAAGGATCCAGGATGTCGTGCAGAAGGAACCTTGGTCTTTGATCTTATCTAACAGGTTTGAGATTCTTTCTTCCTGTGTGGATGAGAGTGCAGGGTATAGGGAAGTTGAGTAAACTGACTGTAGCACTGTGGTACAGGTGGGACATTCAGGAGGGGATAAAAAGTGAAATGTGGTTATAATCAGAGGTAGTATAGTTTGGGGAATGAACACTGTTCGTTGTGACCAGGATCGAGAGTCTCGAAAGTAGTGTTGCCTGCCTGGTGCCTAGGTTCAGGATATTCCATCTCGGCTGCAAAGGAACTTGAAGTGGGAGGAGTAGAAATCCAGCTATCGTGGTCCACACAGGTACCATTGATATGGAAGAAAGAGGAAAGAGGTTCTGCTGAGGGATTATGAGCACCGAGGTGCTGAGGTGAGAAAGCAGAACCAGAATGGTCATAATCCTGGATTATTATCTGAGCACTTTGGCACGGTGTGAACATAATTATAGATGTACATTGTTCAAATGGTGGCATGGCAGAAATGTGTTTGAATTCATGGGACATTGGCATCGGTATGGGGAAGGAGGGAGTCGTTCTGGTGTTATAGGCTCGACGAGAATCATATTGGGACAAGTATCCTCGCAAAATACAGAGCTAGGTCTGGGGCTAGGGCGTTAAAATAAAAAGTGTGGAGTGGGTGAGCTCAGTTGCATGGAAAATTGTGGAAAAAGTTAGAAGTTGGTAAGTGCTCAGCAAAGTTTCCAGAGCAAGTAATAGGACAAAAAGTATGGAAATGGTCAGGAGTCTCACTTCAGCTGCAGCAGATAAGAAGGGTGGCTGTAAATGCCAGACTGAAGATCTTGTATTGAATTGCAGGGAGTGTATGAAACAAAGTGAATGAGTTTGTGGTGCAGATTGAAATTGACAGATACATCACTCTGGGTATCACAGAGAGGTGGTTGTTAGGGGATAAGTGTTGGGAACGAAATACCCAATGATTCATGTCCGATAGAAAGAACAGGCAAATGGACAAAGATAACAAAGTGTGGAGCTGTATGAGCACAGTAGGCCAAGCAGCATCTCAGGAGCGTAAAAGCTGACGTTTTGTGCCGAGACCCTTCTACTTCTGTGTGTTCATCCTGCTGTGTTCATCCAGATCCACACTTTGTTATCTTGGATTCTGAAGCATCTGCAGTTCCCATTATCTCCGATACAAATGGACAGAGATGCCAGGGTTGGCTTGTCAGTCAGAAATGAGGTCGCGCTGAAGGAACCACAGCTCTTGTGCTTGTTTATTAATGACTTGGAGGAAAGAGGTGCATGTGCTGTGGCTAAATTTGTGGATGACTGAAAAAATATTTAGAAAGACAAGGCATGGCACAGAAACAGAGATTTACCAGGATGTTACTTGGATCGGAATGTATTAGCTGTAAGGAGGGTTTGGTGGAAATGCTGTGTCATGATAAATGTAATGAGATCAACCATGATCTCACCGAATGATGGAGGAATATTCAATGGGCCAAATGGCTTTTTTTGTGAGCCTTCTTGTTTGACAATGCATTCATGAAGGTGTTTTTTTTTCACTCTTGGATAAGATGTGAAAATGAAATGTATACGAGATAATGGGAACTGCAGATGCTGAAGAATCCCAGACAACAAAATGTGAGGCTGGATGAACACAGCAGGCCAAGCAGCATCTCAGGAGGACAAAAGTGCTCCTGAGATGCTGCTTGGCCTGCTGTGTTCATCCAGCCTCACATTTTGTTGTCATGAAATGTATACACTTCCTTTTCATCTGGGAATAAATAATTGTTCTGAACGATTTCCATTGACTAATAGCAATCTGACAAGCTTCGCAATGTAAAGAGATTTTTAGCTTCTTTTTAATTGTAAAGGTATTCTTTGGAATTAATTTGGCATATATTATTTGCATCTCAGGAAGTATGTTCATCACTGCACCTCAAAAAGTGCTCTGTTGTATGACAACAGCTTTTGAAAGATCACTTCAATGGTTGTGATTTTGAGTTGCCATAACACACATTAAATTACACTGTTGGCCAATCTGTCCATGATTATTTCATTATGTTATGCTTCAAACAGACAAGGAAATATTGGTGATGCAATGAAGTGTTTGACTCTCAAATATAATTGCTGTTATAGTTTCCACTTGGAAGAAAGATTCACATCAAATTGACTGGTCAAGGAAATGGGACACTGACTGTGAGTACTTTGAATGTTCGAGTTATTCCTAAAATGAAAGTTATGACCTTGATGATTTCTCTTTCATGCAGATATGAAGAGACTCTTTTAAAATATCCTCTAGGTTAGTGGTTCAGGCATAAAAGTGCAATATGTATATTTATGTATATACATGTATATGCGTCATCTGAAAAGATAATAAGGAAAATATTCTGCCTGGAAGTCAGTGGTGAGTGGAGTTCCACAGGGCTCTGTCCTTGGGCCTCTACTGTTTGTAATTTTTATTAATGACTTGGACGAGGGGATTGAAGGATGGGTCAGCAAGTTTGCAGACGACACAAAGGTCGGAGGTGTCGTTGACAGTGTAGAGGGCTGTTGTAGGCTGCAGCGGGACATTGACAGGATGCAGAGATGGGCTGAGAGGTGGCAGATGGAGTTCAACCTGGATAAATGCGAGGTGATGCATTTTGGAAGGTCGAATTTGAAAGCTGAGTACAGGATTAAGGATAGGATTCTTGGCAGCGTCGAGGAACAGAGGGATCTTGGTGTGCAGATACATAGATCCCTTAAAATGGCCACCCAAGTGGACAGGGTTGTTAAGAAAGCATATGGTGTTTTGGCTTTCATTAACAGGGGGATTGAGTTTAAGAGTCGTGAGATCTTGTTGCAGCTCTATAAAACTTTGGTTAGACCGCACTTGGAATACTGCGTCCAGTTCTGGGCGCCCTATTATAGGAAAGATGTGGATGCTTTGGAGAGGGTTCAGAGGAGGTTTACCAGGATGCTGCCTGGACTGGAGGGCTTATCTTATGAAGAGAGGTTGACTGAGCTCGGTCTCTTTTCATTGGAGAAAAGGAGGAGGAGAGGGGACCTAATTGAGGTATACAAGATAATGAGAGGCATAGATAGAGTTGATAGCCAGAGACTATTTCCCAGGGCAGAAATGGCTAGCACGAGGGGTCATAGTTTTAAGCTGTTTGGAGGAAAGTATAGAGGGGATGTCAGAGGCAGGTTCTTTACGCAGAGAGTTGTGGGAGCATGGAATGCATTGCCAGCAGCAGTTGTGGAAGCAAGGTCATTGGGGTCATTTAAGAGACTGCTGGACATGTATATGGTCACAGAAATTTGAGGGTGCATACATGAGGATCAATGGTCGGCACAACATTGTGGGCTGAAGGGCCTGTTCTGTGCTGTACTGTTCTATGTTCTATGTTCTATAAATCACTTGTGACAAGGTGAGAATGAGTTATCCAGATAGTAAGACCTGCCAATGTTGGTGTCTGAGATAACACATTGTGGAGCTGGAGTTACACAGCAGGGCAGGCAGCATCAGAGGCTCAAGAAAGTTGAGGTTTTGGGTCAGGACCCTTCCTGAGAAATGGAGGGTGGAAGGGAGCTCAGAAACAAATCGCGTGGAGGGGGAGGAGGTGCTGGAGAAGGTAGGTGGGATGGTAATAAGTGAGTACTATCCAGATTGGAACAGATTTTCCCCAGGGGGTATTGAGTACGAATTCCAAATCACTCTCAAAATCTTAGTGACTGTTAACATTGATGTTTTTTGTCTGTGTGTTTCAGTAATTGCATGACAGTTGAATGGTTCGTTGAGAGTGAGGAACCTATGGACTCTCACACACCAAGATGGAATTTAGTTCGAAGAGTGACTTCAAAATAGTTGCTTGCTTTTAAAATTTTGACCGTTTTTGCTGTCCAGTTGAATGAATTTAGCTTCATACTGCTTCAATAGGAATTAGTGTTTAATAGGAACATATTTGTGAAACTTACAGTTCCGTAAGTTTTAGCATAAACTGGTGCAGCCTTTCGGTGCTTGCAAAAAGGCTCACCTCTCCATTAATACCGAAGGAAAATTGGAGTTTAAAAGTAAGTTCACCCGCTGTCAGGGAATGAAATGTTAATGTTGACTCGAATATAATTTTTAACAAAGTAATATCTTTGTGTAACACTGAACTCAAATTAAAATTTGGATATGCTAGTTTTACAGATGGTTGGATATTGAATTCATTTTAAATGAGGGTGAAGATCACTTTAAATCCAGCATATTTGTGAAGAAAAGAAATAGCATGTCAAATAAAATTAACTGCATGACTCTTCATAGCCCTATATGTAGAATTTCATTCTGAACTATGAGACAGTTGTGACCCCATACTCCCTCAGTGCTCATGGCAAGAGTAAGACTCCTGTGCACTGCATGGAATGGCGGCAACATCAGATTCATTGATGCTTGAGAATAAAAAGAATATGACGATAAGATTTAAAATCAAAATCTCATTGAACACTTCAAGGAATGTATTATAGGAAGAGGGGGAAAGCATGTATGAGTAATAGAAGGTGGTGGCGCAGATCACATAGACCTGTGTGCTAAAACTTATCACAAATTTCACATTGAATGGAACAGTTTAAACAGGCTGGAGGAAGCAGACATGCCAGCCCAAACTTTTTGAATTTGAGCATTCTGTTCGTAAACATCAGCAAAATTGTGGGAAACATGTTTATTCTTTCTCTTTTATTGCACAGAACCGTACGATTAGACTGTTTTGATGAGGAATTTAAAGATTATGTGTCCCATCCGTTTGACTCACCGTTTGGTACCATAGGTTGGTACGATCTTCGTTCGAGAAAGAAAAGGGATGTTCCAGAGACAGAAAACCGTCAAACCATTTACTACAAAGTCCGTTTCTGGTTAGTATTAATTAATGCAGTTAACATTTTTAGCTCGACATGATTGCACAATGGAGTCAATAAGAAAATTCCATCTGATATTCCACATAAATTTTAAGTGGATATCAAAGCAGCTCATTTCTTTTTCACGCTGTATGCTGCTTTTAAGAATGGTTGTCTTATTGTCGAAATGTTTAGCTTTGACTCCATGGCTTCTTCCATTAGCTCACATTGAAACACATGTTTCTTCAGCCAAAAATCCACATTTACCCGGTGTAGCTTGACTAACCTTCCCCTGTGGTCGTTCCCCTGAAATCCCCTGCGGTCGCTCCCCTGAAAAACAACTATACCATTTTGGATACTGTTCCGGGGGACGAGTTAGCAGGGGTATGCAGTAGGGTGCAGGTCTCTGGCACAGAGTCTGTCCCTCTTGCACAGAAGGGAAGCGGGGATAGGAAGAGAGTGATAGTCATTGGGGACTCAGTAGTAAGAGGGAATGATAGAAGATTTGCCGGGAATGAAAGAGACTCACGATTGGTGTGTTGCCTACCAGGTGCCAGGGTCTGTGATGTCTCGGATCATCTCTTTCGGGTCCTGAAGGGAGAGGGTGACCAGCCCCAAGTCGTGATCCACATAGGCACCAACAACATATGTAGAAAGAGGGATAGGGATGTCAGGCAGGATTTGAGGGAGCTAGGGTGGAAGCCGAGAGCTAGAACAAACAGAGTGGTCATCTCTGGTTTGTCACCCGTACCACGTGATAGCGAGGCAAAGAACAGGGAGAGATTTCAGCTGAAGACGTGGCTGCAGGGATGGTGCAGGTGGGAGGGCTTCAGGTACATGGACAATTGGGGCTCATTCTGGGGAAGGTGGTACCTGTACAAACAGGACGGTCTCCACTTGAATGAGAGGGGCATGAATATCCTGGGTGGGAAATTGGCTAGTGCCATTCGGTTGGATTTAAACGAGCTCGGAAGGGGGATGGGAAACTGAGGTGTCGTCCTAGTACACAGGAGGATGAGCGTAGGGAGGACATGGTCAGGACCTCACTGTCACAGAAGTGTGCTGGCAGACAGCAAGCTGGATTGAAGTGTGACGACTTTAATGCCGGGAGTATCCGGAATAATGTAGGTGAGCTTGCAGCTTGGATAGGTACCTGGGACTTCGATGTTGTGGCCATTTCGGAGGCATGGATAGAGCAGGGTCAGGAATGGATGTCGCAGGTTCTCGGGTTTAGATCTTTCATTAAGGTCTGGGAAGGTGGCAAAAGAGGGGGAGGTGTGGCTTTGTTGGTCAAGGACAGTATAATGGCGGCTGAAAGAACCTTTGAGGACTCGTCTACTGCGGTGGTATGGGCTGAGGTTGCCAAGGAAGGTTTGTCGACTGAGTCAGTGTGGGTGGAAGTTCGGAACAGCAAGGCAGCAGTCACCTCACTGGGGGTTTTCTCCAGACCCCAAATAGCAGTTGAGAGATCGAAGAACTCATTGGCCGGCAGATTGTTGAAAAGTGCAAATGTATCAGGGTTGTTGTTATGGGTGACTTCAACTTTCCCAATATAGATCGAAACCTCCTGAGTGCAGATGGTTTGGATGGAGCCGTTTTTGTCAGGTGTGTTCAGGAGGGTTTCCTGACTCAGTATGTGGACAGGCCGACGAGGGGGAGGAGGCCATTTTGGATTTGGTGCTCGGCGATGAGCCAGGACAGGTGTCAGATCTCGTGGTGGGAGAACACTTTGGCGACAGTGACCGCAAGAGCCTCCCGTTTACCATAGCCATGGAAAGGGAAAGGAGCAGTTACCAGGGGAAGATATTTCACTGGGGTCAAGGAAACTATGCTGCTATCAGACAGGAGTTGGGAAGTACAGATTGGAAGCAATTGTTCCACAGAAAGGGCGTAGCAGACATGTGGAGGCTGTTCAAGGAGCAGTTGTTGCGAGTGATGTATAAATTTGTTCCTCTGAGACAGATAAGAAGGGGTAAGATTCAGGAGCCTTGGATGACGGGTACAGAGGTGCTTCTTGTCAAAAAGAAAAGGCAGCGTACGTAAGGTGGAGGAAGTGAGGGTCTGGCACAGCTTTAGAGTATTACAGGCCTGCTCGGAAGGAGCTCAAAAGATATTGCCTGTACAATTGTTACCTGTTACAACCTTTGCGTCCACGCTTGCTCATTCAATGGTGTCAAGATGCCAGCAGTGCATGTACCTTCTCCATCCCCTAAAGCCGTCAGCTCACACAAGACATAGTCCTTACTTAAAATCTTCTGATCAACCAAAGTTCATTGTAATGGACATTTTAGTTATCTGTCATGAAACGAAAACTGATTCTGACTGGCATGACCTGCAGTGCAAATGAATATAATCTGCGAAACGAGATTTCTTATGGGCTTGCAGCCGCTACAAATAATTGCTTTTCAAAGACGTTGCATACATACATTTTTTTCTCCTATCACCTTAGATTATTTTTTTGTTTATGCATGTTGTGTGGGCTTCCAGTCAGGCCCATAAACACAGGTTTATGCAGTCACTGTTACAACACGGTATTGAAGGAGAATTTGTGATCTTTGGAGTTTCATTCCAGTGTCTGAAGGAGTGCACCATCAAGCCACTTCAGAGCACTACTGGCGACGAATTGTTGCAAGTTTTCAAGTGTTACCGATCGTCACATAAAATATGGCCTTTTTGTTGTTGCACTATTCATCTTAACTGCACCATATCTAGTATTTAGGCTTGGAAACTATTTCAAGTTTTTTGATTTACTTGTTCAAAATCATTTATGATTGTTGTCATGATATCTACAATATGTTATTTTGATTGGACATAGAGGATTGGATCTGTCTTAATGGAAATAATGTATGCGCTTATAAAACCCCTTCTGGGCAAGGTAGTTGCTCAGTGGTTAGAGCTGCTCATGCACTGGGGAGCCAATTGAGATTCCAGTCTTGGGTAACGATCTGTGTGGAATTGACACGTCCTCCCCGCGTCTGCGAGGGGCTTCTGCCAGGTGCTGCAGTTTCCTCCCATTGTTCAAAGATGTGCAGGTCCTTATATGTGATTTGTGAAGCATTTCTTAAATGTTTCAATCCTGCCAGCATCCAGTGCCTTGGACAAAATAACTGGAGATGAATAAAAGATACTGTGCCTTTTGACACCATTTCCTGCTGGATTTTCATCAATCCTGCTTTATATCAGTGACAACTTCCATGACCTTTTTTGATGCTATGTCTGAATTGACAGTCTAGTTCCAAATATTTGTTGTGCAGTATTTCAAGGTCTCTGTTACAGCATACCCATGAATGTCCACTTCAAAAGATACTTCCATATCATAGAATCCCTACGGTGTGGAAACAAGCCCCTTTTGACCCAAGAAGTCCACGGCCACGCTCCAAAGAGCATCTCACCCTGACTCATCCCCCGACCCTTTCCTCAGTAACCCTACATTTCCCATGACTAACACACCTAATCTACACATCCCTAAACACAATGGGCAAGTTTGGCATGGCCCATACACCGAGCCTGCACATCTGTGGACTGTGGGAGGAAACCAGAGCACCCAGCAGGAACCCATGCAGGCATGGGCAGAATGTACAAACTCCGCACAGAAAATCGTCCAACGGTGGGATCGAACCTGGGTCCCTGGCGCTGTGAGTCAGCAGTGCTAACCACTGAGCCACCGTGCTGCCCTTGGAGTTAGACAGAGCTTGCTTGTTCCTGGGTGGCCTCAAACTGCCAACCTCCACTTAGTGGCAAAAGTGCTGACCAACTGCACTCATCTTCATTGGTTTTTGCTTTGTATCATTGAATTCAATCCTTCAAACTCTATGATAAATATTTAAATTTCCATTGATATGTGAGGGTTGTTTTTAGTACGCAGTATTGGTTTATTATGTTTCATTGGTACATAATGAATATTTTATGTACATGCAAATGGGCAAGTTGGTAATGATGCAGTCCACAGACCTGGAGGATCATAACACTGTCCTTCACTCGCCCACGATGCCCTCTGCAAATTGGTAGAAAACAAAAATTTCGATAAAATTCATCTCTCCTCCCGTCAGTCGATCAAAATTAATTCAGGATTTTGGACAGGCCAATAACCGTAAGATTGCACGAGCCGAAACAAAACGACTGGCTCATATTAGTTCAGTAAAGTGAAAGGGCAACAATAGAGGTAGTAGGAACTGCAGATGCTGGAGAATCTGAGATAAGAAGGTGTAAAGCTGGATGAACACAGCAGGCCAAGCAGTATCATTCGGCTCTACACCTTGTTATCTCAGATTCTCCAGCGCCAATTTTCTGAAGTAGGGTCTCGTTCCGAAACATCAGCTTTCTTGCTTCTCTGATGCTCCTTGACCTGCTGTGTTCATCCAGCTCTCCACCTTGGGCAACAATAGAGTATGCTTTAAGTCACTAGATATGTTACGTGGGTTTGTCTTCCTTAGGGTGGAGTTAGTGGAACTGAAAAAGATGTCTCCCTCACAGCGTTTGTGACACAAGAATTGCATCGTTCCTTGGCGGCCTTTCAACAGAAGAATATTCAGAGATTTCCCGAGTGGTAAGAATGTAACTTCTTTTACTTCTCTTTATCTCACTTTTTCCAAAATTGGAAAATAGATTTTAGAATTAACATCGAGCTGATGAAGTGTGAAAAGAAGAATAATTCCAAGCAGTGGTGGGTTTTGGTCAGTGAGGTGGGAGGAGTGGATAGGTGGGAGAGAAGGCGGACAGGTCATGGAGGCGGGGATGAGGGGAGGAACTAGTCTTGGGATGAGGCTGGCGGGTGGGGAGATTTTTAGGGTGGCCAAGTCCACATTGAGGCTATTGAGTTGGAAGCTCCCGAGGCGGAATATGAGGTGCTGCTCCTCCAGTTTCTGGGTGGTTTGGTTGTGACACTGGAAGAGGCCCAGGATGGACATGTCATTCAGGGAGTGGGAGGGGGAGTTGAAGTGATGCAATGATTTGGATATGAAAATAGAAGGTGTGGTTAGTAAGTTTCCCAATGATTGAAGGTGTAGGAGCCAGCCAAGAAGGTCACCTGGGACATTGACAAGGGCCAATAAACTGAGGAATGGCAGATGGTGTTGAGGTTAGCTAAATGTGAGGTGCTACATTTTGGAAAGGCAAATCAGGGCAGCACGTTTACACTGAAGGTTGTGGGGAGTGTTGCTTAATAAAGAGACGCTGGAGTGCAGTTTCGTAGTTCCATCAAAGTACAGCCACCGGTAGAAAGGATATGAAGGAGACATTTGGTGTGCTCGCCTTTATCGGTCAGTGCATTGAGTATAGGAGTTGGGAGATCACTTAGCAGCCATGTAGGAATTTGGTTCGGCTGCGTTTGGAATACTGCAATCGATTTTGGTCTCCTTGCGAGAGGAAGGATGTCGGCGCAACATTGAGGGCCGAAGGGCCTGTTCTGCGCTGTATTGTTGTATGTTGTAAACTTGAAAGGGTTCAGAGAAGCTCTACAAGGATGTTACCAGCATCGGAGGTTGGAGGTATACCGTGGGATTGAACAGGCAGCTATTTCTTTGAACTTTGGAGTTCAGGGCTGACCAGATAGAAGTTTATACAATTACGAGGGACGTGGATAGAGCGAACAGCCAAGATCTTTTCCCCGGATTGCTGGAAGCCAAAACTGGAGGGAATAGGTTAAAAATGAGAGAGGGAAGATTTAAAATGGACCGGATTTTTTTCATCGTGGTGCATGTATGGAGTGAGCTGCCAGAGGAAGTGGTGGAGGCTTGTACGTTTAAAAGGCATGTGGATGGGTATATGAATAGGATGGGTTTAGAGGAATATGGGCCAAATGCTGGCAAATGGGACTAAATTAATTTAGGATATCTGGTCAACATGGACAAATTGGGCCAAAGGATCTGTTTCCCGACTGTACATCTCTCTGATCCTATGTGTCTTTTTTTCTTAACCACGTGGCCCATAGTTAGAAAAACTTGAATCAGGATTTGGGAATGTGACAATTCTAATTGGATCTGTTTGATGAAATTAACTCTGTAGGGAATGGTGGTTGAATTATGATTTGTCAAATTTGAGTTTATTGCAGCATCTTATAGAATAGAGGAGACACATGTAATCAAAATTGAAAATCAAAACTTGGTAAAATTTTGCATTGGAAATACATGACCAGCCATTGGAGGAGATTCATGACCATTGCATTCAAGTGAGAACAACAAATGTGATTCAGTGACTCAGTGAAACGGGATGCAGTGACTGTGTGAACTGGGATGCAGTGACTGAGGGTAATGGGATGCAGTGACTTATGCAAATGGGATGCAGTGATTTATGCAAATGGGATGCAGTGACTAATGCAAATGGGATGCAGTGACTGACGGCAATGGGATGCAGTGACTGACGGTAATGGGATGCAGTGACTCAGGGAAATGGGATGCAGTGTCTGAGTGAAATGGGATGCAGTGACTGAGGAAAGGAGATGAACTGACTGTGGAAAAAGGGGTGCTGTGACTGAGGGAAATGGGATGCAGTGTCTGATGGAAATGGGATCCAGTGACTGAGTGCAATGGGATGCAGTGAGTGAGTGAAATGCGCTGCCCTTACTGAGTGAAATGGGATGCAGGCACGGAGGAAAGGAGATGCGGAGACTGTGGGAAATAGCATGCTGTGTCTGAGGGGAATGGGATGCAGTGACTGTGGGGAATGGGATGCAGTGACTGAGATAAATGGGATGCAGTGACTGATGGAAATGGGATGCAGTGATTGAGTGAAATGCGATGCAGTGACTGAGTGAAATGCGATGCAGTGACTGAGTGAAATGCGATGCAGTGACTGAGTGAAATGCGATGCAGTGACTGTTGGAAATGGGATGCAGTGATTGAGTGAAATGGGATGCAGTGACTGAGTGAAATGGGATGCAGTGACTGAGTGAAATGCGAAGCAGTGACGGCGTTAAATGGGATGCAGTGACGGCGTTAAATGGGATGCAGTGACTGCGTGAAATGGGATGCAGTGACTGAGTGAAATGGGATGCAGTGAATGATGGACGTGGGATGCATTGACTGAGGAACATGGGATGCAGTGACTGCGTGAAATGGCATGCAGTGACTGCGTGAAATGGGATGCAGTGACTGAGTGAAATGGGATGCAGTGACTGAGGGAAATGGGATGCAGTGACTGAGGGAAATGGGATGCAGTGACTGAGGGACGTGGGATGCAGTGACTGAGGGACATGGGATGCATCGACTGAGTGAACTGCGATGCAGAGACTGAGGGAAAGGAGATGCTTTGACTGTGGGAAATGGGATGCAGTGAGTGTGGGAAATTGAATGCAGCGTCTGTGAGATACGGGAAACAGTGACTGTTGGAAATGGGATGCAGTGACTGTGGTGAAGGAGATGCAATGATTGAGTGAAATGGGATGCAGTGATTGAGTGAAATGGGAAGCACTGACTTTGTGAAATGGGATGCACTGACTGAGTTAAATGTGATGCAGAGGCTGAATGAAATGGGATGCAGTGACTGTTTGAAATGGGATGCAGTGACTGAGTGAAATGTGATTCAGTCACTGAGTGAAATGGGATGCAGTCAGTGAGTGAAATGGGATGCAGTGGCTGAGGGAAATGGGATGCAGTGGCTGAGGGAAATGGGATGCAATGGCTGAGGGAAATGGGATGCAGTGGCTGAGGGAAATGGGATGCAATGGCTGAGGGAAATGGGATGCAGTGACTGAGTGAAATGGGATGCAGTGACTGAGTGAAATGGGATGCAGTGACTGATGGAAATGGTATGCAGTGACTGAGGAAAATGGGATGCAGTGACTGACGGAAATGGGATGCAGTGACTGAGGGAAATGAGATGCCAAGACTGAGTGAGCTGGGATACAGTGACTGATGGAAATGGTATGCAGTGACTGAGGAAAATGGGATGCAGTGACTGACGGAAATGGAATGCAGTGACTGAGGGAAAGAAGATGCAGTGACTGTGGGAAATGGCATACTGTGACTCAGGGTAATTGGATGCAGTGACTGAGGGGAATGGGATGCAGTGAGTGTGGGAAATTCAATACAGCGTCTGAGAGATAGGGGAAACAGTGACTGATGGAAATGGGATGCAGTGACTGTGGGACATGGGATGCAGTGATTGAGTGAAATGTGATGCAGTGACTGAGTGAAATGCGATGCAGTGACTGAGTGAAATGCGATGCAGTGACTGTTGGAAATGGGATGCAGTGACTGTGGTGAAGGAGATGCAGTGATTGAGTGAAATGGGATGCAGTGACTGAGTGAAATGCGAAGCAGTGACGGCGTTAAATGGGATGCAGTGACTGCATGAAATGGGACGCAGTGACTGAGTGAAATGGGACGCAGTGACTGAGTGAAATGGGACGCAGTGACTGAGTGAAATGGGATGCAGTGACTGACTGAAATGGGATGAAGTGAATGAGTGAAATGGGATGCAGTGACTGTGGGCCGTGGGATGCAGTGACTGAGGGAAATGGGATGCAGTGACTGAGTGAAATGGGATGCAGTGACTGAGTGAAATGGGATGCAGTGACTGAGGGACGTGGGATGCAGTGAATGATGGACGTAGGATGCAGTGACTGAGGAACTTGGGATGCAGTGACTGAGTGAAATGGGATGCCGTGACTGAGGGAAATGGGATGCCGTGACTGAGGGAAATGGGATGCCGTGACTGAGGGAAATGGGATGCAGTGACTGAGGGACGTGGGATGCAGTGACTGAGGGACATGGGATGCATCGACTGAGTGAACTGTGATGCAGAGACTGAGGGAAAGGAGATGCTTTGACTGTGGGACATGGGATGCAGTGAGTGTGGGAAATTGAATGCAGCGTCTGTGAGATACGGGAAACAGTGACTGTTGGAAATGGGATGCAGTGACTGTGGTGAAGGAGATGCAATGATTGAGTGAAATGGGATGCAGTGATTGAGTGAAATGGGAAGCACTGACTTTGTGAAATGGGATGCACTGACTGAGTTAAATGTGATGCAGAGGCTGAATGAAATGGGATGCAGTGACTGTTTGAAATGGGATGCAGTGACTGAGTGAAATGTGATTCAGTCACTGAGTGAAATGTGATTCAGTCACTGAGTGAAATGGGATGGAGTGACTGAGTGAAATGGGATGCAGTGGCTGAGTGAAATGGGATGCAGTGGCTGAGGGAAATGGGATGCAGTGGCTGAGGGAAATGGGATGCAGTGGCTGAGGGAAATGGGATGCAGTGACTGAGTGAAATGGGATACAGTGACTGAGTGAAATGGGATGCAGTGACTGATGGAAATGGTATGCAGTGACTGAGGAAAATGGGATGCAGTGACTGACGGAAATGGGATGCAGTGACTGAGGGAAAGAAGATGCAGTGACTGTGGGAAATGGCATACTGTGACTGAGGGGAATGGGATGCAGTGAGTGTGGGAAATTCAATACAGCGTCTGAGAGATAGGGGAAACAGTGACTGATGGAAATGGGATGCAGTGACTGTGGGACATGGGATGCAGTGACTGAGTGAAATGTGATGCAGTGACTGAGTGAAATGTGATGCAGTGACTGAGTGAAATGTGATGCAGTGACTGAGTGAAATGCGATGCAGTGACTGAGTGAAATGCGATGCAGTGACTGTTGGAAATGGGATGCAGTGACTGTGGTGAAGAAGATGCAGTGATTGAGTGAAATGGGATGCAGTGACTGTGGTGAAGGAGATGCAGTGACTGAGGGAAATGAGATGCCAAGACTGAGTGAGCTGGGATACAGTGACTGATGGAAATGGTATGCAGTGACTGAGGAAAATGGGATGCAGTGACTGACGGAAATGGGATGCAGTGACTGAGGGAAAGAAGATGCAGTGACTGAGGGACATGGGATGCAGTGAATGAGTGAAATGAGATGCAGTGACTGGGGGACATGGGATGCAGTGACTGGGGGACATGGGATGCAGTGACTGAGGGACATGGGATGCAGTGACTGAGGGACATGGGATGCCGTGACTGAGGGACATGGGATGCCGTGACTGAGGGACATGGGATGCCGTGACTGAGGGACATGGGATGCCGTGACTGAGGGAAATGGGATGCAGTGACTGTGCGAAATGGGATGCACTGTTTGATGGAAATATGATGCAGTGACTGACGGAAATGAGATGCAGTGACTGAGGGAAATGGGATGCAGTGACTAAGGGAAATGGGATGCAGTGACCGAGGGAAATGAGATGCAGTGACTGAGCGAAATGGGATGCACTGTTTTTGGGAAGTAGGATGCAATCACTTATTGAAATGAGATGCAGAGACTGTGGGAAAGGAGATGCTGTGACGATGGGAAATGGGATGCAGTGACTGTGTGAAATGGGATGCAGTGAGTCAGTGAAATGTGATTCCGTCACTGAGTGAAATAGGATGCACTCACTGAGTGTACTGTGATTCAGTCACTGATTGAACTGTGATGCAGTCACTGATTGAACTGTGATGCAGTCACTGAGTGAACTGTGATGCAGTCACTGAGTGAACTGTGATGCAGTGACTGAGGGAAATGGGATGCAGTGGCTGAGAGAAATGGGATGCAGTGGCTGAGGGAAATGGGATGCAGTGACAGAGTGACATGAGCTGCAGTGTCTGATGGAAATGTGATGCAGTGACTGAGGTAGTGGGAATGAGTGACTGAGTTCATGGGGATGCAGTGCCCGAGCGGACTTCGGGTGCAGTGAGTGAGGGAGATGGGATACAGTGCCTTAGTGAAATGAGATGCAGTGACTGAGGGAAATGGGATGCAGTGACTGAGTGAAATGTGATGCAGTGACTAAGGGAAATGGGATGCAGTGACTGAGTGACATGGGATGCAGTGACTGAGGGACATGGGAAGCACTGACTGAGTGAAATGCGATGCAGAGACTGAGGGAAAGGAGATGCTCTGACTATGGGAAATGGGATGCAGTGAGTGTGGGAAATTGAATGCAGCGCCTGTGAGATACGGGAAACAGTGACTGATGGAAATGGAATGCAGTGACTATGGTGAAGGAGATGCAGTGACTGAGTGAAATGGGATGCAGTGACTGTGTGAAATGGGATGCAGTGACTGTGTGAAATGGGATGCAGTGACTGTGTGAAATGTGATGCAGTCTCTGAGTGAAATGGGATGCAGTCTCTGAGCGAAATGTGTTGCAGTCACTGAGTGAAATTGGACGCATCACTGAGTGAAATGGGACGCAGTGACTGAGGGAAATGGGATGCAGTGACTGAGTGAAATGAGATGCCTTGTTTGATGGAAATATGATGCAGCAACTGACGGAAATGAGATGCAGTGACAGAGTGAAAAGTGGTGCAGTGACTGAGTGAAATAGGATGCAGTGTCTGAGTGAATTGGGACGCAGTGACTGCGTGAAATGGGACGCAGTGACTGCGTGAAATGGGACGCAGTGACTGCGTGAAATGGGACGCAGTGACTGCGTGAAATGGGACGCAGTGACTGCGTGAAATGGGACGCAGTGACTGCGTGAAATGGGACGCAGTGACTGCGTGAAATGGGACGCAGTGACTGAGTGAAATGTGATGCAGTGACTGAGGGACATGGGACGCAGTGACTGAGGGACATGGGATGCAGTGACTGAGGGACATGGGATGCAGTGACTGAGGTAAATGGGATGCAGTGACTGAGTGAAATGGGATGCAGTGACTTAGTGAAATGGGATGCAGTGACTGAGGGACATGAGATGCAGTGACTGAGTGAAATGGGACGCAGTAACTGAGGGAAATGGGACGCTTAGACTGAGGGAAATGGGACGCAGTGACTGAGGGAAATGGGACGCAGTGACTGAGGGAAATGGGACGCTTTGACTGAGGGAAATGGGACGCTTTGACTGAGGGAAATGGGACGCTTTGACTGAGGGAAATGGGACGCTTTGACTGAGGGAAATGGGATGCAGTGCCTGAGTGAAATGGGGTGCAGTGCCTGAGTGAAATGTGTTGCAGTCACTGAGTGAAATGGGATGCAGTCACTGAGTGAAATGGGATGCAGTGACTGAGGGAAATGGGATGCAGTGACTGAGGGAAATGGGATGCAGTGGCTGAGGGAAATGGGATGCAGTGGCTGAGTGAAATGGGATGCAGTGACTGAGTGAAATGGGATGCAGTGACTGAGGGACATGAGATGCAGTGACTGAGTGAAATGGGTCGCAGTGACTGAGGGAAATGGGACGCTTTGACTGAGGGAAATGAGATGCCTTGTTTGATGGAAATATGATGCAGCAACTGACGGAAATGAGATGCAGTGACAGAGTGAAAAGTGGTGCAGTGACTGAGTGAAATAGGATGCAGTGTCTGAGTGAATTGGGACGCAGTGACTGCGTGAAATGGGACGCAGTGACTGCGTGAAATGGGACGCAGTGACTGCGTGAAATGGGACGCAGTGACTGCGTGAAATGGGACGCAGTGACTGCGTGAAATGGGACGCAGTGACTGCGTGAAATGGGACGCAGTGACTGCGTGAAATGGGACGCAGTGACTGCGTGAAATGGGACGCAGTGACTGAGTGAAATGTGATGCAGTGACTGAGGGACATGGGACGCAGTGACTGAGGGACATGGGATGCAGTGAATGAGGGACATGGGATGCAGTGACTGAGGTAAATGGGATGCAGTGACTGAGTGAAATGGGATGCAGTGACTTAGTGAAATGGGATGCAGTGACTGAGGGACATGAGATGCAGTGACTGAGTGAAATGGGACGCAGTAACTGAGGGAAATGGGACGCTTAGACTGAGGGAAATGGGACGCAGTGACTGAGGGAAATGGGACGCAGTGACTGAGGGAAATGGGACGCTTTGACTGAGGGAAATGGGACGCTTTGACTGAGGGAAATGGGACGCTTTGACTGAGGGAAATGGGATGCAGTGCCTGAGTGAAATGGGGTGCAGTGCCTGAGTGAAATGTGTTGCAGTCACTGAGTGAAATGGGATGCAGTCACTGAGTGAAATGTGTTGCAGTGACTGAGGGAAATGGGATGCAGTGGCTGAGGGAAATGGGATGCAGTGGCTGAGTGAAATGGGATGCAGTGACTGAGTGAAATGGGATGCAGTGACTGAGGGACATGAGATGCAGTGACTGAGTGAAATGGGACGCAGTGACTGAGGGAAATGGGACGCTTTGACTGAGGGAAATGGGACGCTTTGACTGAGGGAAATGGGACGCTTTGACTGAGGGAAATGGGACTCTTTGACTGAGGAAAATGGGACGCTTTGACTGAGGGAAATGGGACGCTTTGACTGAGGGAAATGGGACGCTTTGACTGAGGGAAATGGGATGCAGTGCCTGAGGGAAATGGGATGCAGTGCCTGAGTGAAATGGGGTGCAGTCACTGAGTCAAATGGGATTGCCATGATTGTGGAAAGGAGATGCAGTGACTGAGGAAATGGGATGCAGTGACTGAGGGAAATGGGATGCAGTGACTGAGGGAAATGAGATGCCAAGACTGAGTGAGCTGGGATACAGTGACTGATGGAAATGGTATGCAGTGACTGAGGGAAATGGGATGCAGTGACTGACGGAAATGGGATGCAGTGTCTGTTTGAAATGGGATCCTGCGACTGAAGTTAATGGGATGCAGTGTCTGACGGAAATTGAATGCAGCATCAGTGAGAAACGGGATGTAGTGACTGAGAAAAATGGGATCCAGCGACTGAGGGAAATGGAATGCCGTGACTGAGGGAAATGGGATGCAGTGACTAAGGGAAATGGGATGCAGTGACTGAGTGACATGGGATGCAGTGACTGAGGGACATGGGAAGCACTGACTGAGTGAAATGCGATGCAGAGACTGAGGGAAAGGAGATGCTCTGACTATGGGAAATGGGATGCAGTGAGTGTGGGAAATTGAATGCAGCGCCTGTGAGATACGGGAAACAGTGACTGATGGAAATGGAATGCAGTGACTATGGTGAAGGAGATGCAGTGACTGAGTGAAATGGGATGCAGTGACTGTGTGAAATGGGATGCAGTGACTGTGTGAAATGTGATGCAGTCTCTGAGTGAAATGGGATGCAGTCTCTGAGCGAAATGTGTTGCAGTCACTGAGTGAAATTGGACGCATCACTGAGTGAAATGGGACGCAGTGACTGAGGGAAATGGGATGCAGTGACTGAGTGAAATGAGATGCCTTGTTTGATGGAAATATGATGCAGTAACTGACGGAAATGAGATGCAGTGACAGAGTGAAAAGTGGTGCAGTGACTGAGTGAAATAGGATGCAGTGACTGAGTGAATTGGGACGCAGTGACTGCGTGAAAT
Organism: Stegostoma tigrinum; assembly: GCF_030684315.1. Taxonomy (NCBI): domain Eukaryota; kingdom Metazoa; phylum Chordata; class Chondrichthyes; order Orectolobiformes; family Stegostomatidae; genus Stegostoma; species Stegostoma tigrinum. Next base: position 401,594 of record NW_026728129.1, on the reverse strand, counting down.
GGGACGCAGTGACTGCGTGAAATGGGACGCAGTGACTGCGTGAAATGGGACGCAGTGACTGCGTGAAATGGGACGCAGTGACTGCGTGAAATGGGACGCAGTGACTGAGTGAAATGTGATGCAGTGACTGAGGGACATGGGATGCAGTGACTGAGGGACATGGGATGCAGTGACTGAGGGACATGGGATGCAGTGACTGAGGGACATGGGATGCAGTGACTGAGGGAAATGGGTTGCAGTGACTGAGTGAAATGGGATGCAGTGACTTAGTGAAATGGGATGCAGTGACTGAGGGATATGAGATGCAGTGACTGAGTGAAATGGGACGCTTAGACTGAGGGAAATGGGACGCTTAGACTGAGGGAAATGGGATGCAGTGACTGAGGGAAATGGGACGCTTTGACTGAGGGAAATGGGACGCTTTGACTGAGGGAAATGGGACGCTTTGACTGAGGGAAATGGGATGCAGTGCCTGAGTGAAATGGGGTGCAGTGCCTGAGTGAAATGTGTTGCAGTCACTGAGTGAAATGGGATGCAGTCACTGAGTGAAATGTGTTGCAGTGACTGAGGGAAATGGGATGCAGTGGCTGAGGGAAATGGGATGCAGTGGCTGAGTGAAATGGGATGCAGTGACTGAGTGAAATGGGATGCAGTGACTGAGGGACATGAGATGCAGTGACTGAGTGAAATGGGACGCTTTGACTGAGGGAAATGGGACGCTTTGACTGAGGGAAATGGGACGCTTTGACTGAGGGAAATGGGACTCTTTGACTGAGGAAAATGGGACGCTTTGACTGAGGGAAATGGGACGCTTTGACTGAGGGAAATGGGACGCTTTGACTGAGGGAAATGGGACGCTTTGACTGAGGGAAATGGGATGCAGTGCCTGAGTGAAATGGGATGCAGTGCCTGAGTGAAATGTATTGCAGTCACTGAGTGAAATGGGATGCAGTGACTGAGTGAAATGGGATGCAGTGACTGAGTGAAATGGGATGCAGTGACTGAGTCAAATGGGATTGCCATGATTGTGGAAAGGAGATGCAGTGACTGAGGAAATGGGATGCAGTGACTGAGGGAAATGGGATGCAGTGACTGAGGGAAATGAGATGCCAAGACTGAGTGAGCTGGGATACAGTGACTGATGGAAATGGTATGCAGTGACTGAGGGAAATGGGATGCAGTGACTGACGGAAATGGGATGCAGTGTCTGTTTGAAATGGGATCCTGCGACTGAAGTTAATGGGATGCAGTGTCTGACGGAAATTGAATGCAGCATCAGTGAGAAACGGGATGTAGTGACTGAGAAAAATGGGATCCAGCGACTGAGGGAAATGGAATGCCGTGACTGAGGGAAATGGGATGCAGTGACTTAGGGAAATGGGATGCAGTGACTTAGGGAAAGGGGATGCAGTAACTGACGGAAATGGGATGAAGTGACTGATGGAAATGGGATGAAGTGACTGATGGAAATGGGATGCAGTGACTGAGTGAGATGGGATGCAGTGTCTGAGTGAGATGGGACGCAGTGCCTGAGTGAAATGTGTTGCAGTCACTGAATGAAATGGGATGCAGTGACTGTTTGAAATGGGATGCAGTGACTGAGTGAAATGTGATTCAATCACTGAGTGAAATGGGATGCAGTCAGTGAGTGAAATGTGTTGCAGTCACTGAGTGAAATGGGATGCAGTGACTGAGTGAAATGGGATGCAGTGACTGAGGGAAATGGGATGCAGTGGCTGAGGGAAATGGGATGCAGTGGCTGAGGGAAATGGGATGCAGTGGCTGAGGGAAATGGGATGCAGTGGCTGAGGGAAATGGGATGCAGTGACTGAGGGAAATGAGATGCCAAGACTGAGGGAAATGAGATGCCAAGACTGAGTGAGCTGGGATACAGTGACTGATGGAAATGGTATGCAGTGACTGAGGGAAATGGGATGCAGTGACTGACGGAAATGGGATGCAGTGTCTGTTTGAAATGGGATCCTGCGACTGAAGTTAATGGGATGCAGTGACTGAGTGAAATGGGATGCAGTGACTGAGTGAAGTGGGATGCAGTGACTGAGGACAATGGGATGCAGCAACTGAGGGCAATGGGATGCAGCGACTGAGGGCAATGGGATGCAGCGACTGAGGGCAATGGGATGCAGCGACTGAGGGCAATGGGATGCAGCGACTGAGGGACATGGGATGCAGTGACTGAGGGACATGGGGTGCAGTGACTGAGGGACATGGGGTGCAGTGACTGAGGGAAATGTGATGCAGTGACTGAGGGACATGGGATGCAGTGACTGCATGAAATGGGATGAAGTGACTGATGGAAATGGGATGCAGTGACTGAGTGAGATGGGATGCAGTGTCTGAGTGAGATGGGATGCAGTGTCTGAGTGAAATGAGAGGCAGTGACTGATGGAAATTGAATGCAGTGACAGAGTGACATGAGCTGCAGTGCCTGATGGAAATGCGATGCAGTTACTGTGGGACATGGGATGCAGTGGCTGAGGTCCTGGGAAGGAGTGACTGAGTTAATAGGGATTCAGTTACTCGAGCGGGCTTGGGGTACAGTGACTGAGGGAAATGGGATACAGTGGCTGAGAGAAATGGGACGCACTGTCTTAGTGAAATGGGATGCAGTGAGTGAGGGACATGGGATGCACTGACTGAGGGAAGTGGGATACTGTGACTGAGGGAAGTGGGATGCTGTGACTGAGGGAAGTGGGATGCAGTGACTGAGGGAAATCGGATGCAGTGACTGAGGGAAATCGGATGCAGTGACTGAGGGAAATCGGATGCAGTGACTGAGGGAAATGGGATGCAGTGACTGAGTGAAATGAGATGCAGTGACTGTTGTAAATGGGTTGCAGTGACCGATTGAAATGAGATTCAGTGACTGAGGGAAATGGGATGCAGTGAGTGTCGGAAATTGAATGCAGTGTCTGTGAGATACGGGAATCAGTGACTGATGGAAATGGGATGCTGTGACTGTGGTGAAGGAGATGCAGTGATGGAGTGAATTGGGATGCAGTGACTGAGTGAAATGGGATGCAGTGACTGTTGGAAATGGGATACAGTATTTGTGGTGAAGGAGATGCAGTGATTGTGTGAAATGGGATGCAGTGACTGAGTGAAATGAGGTGCAGTGACTGCGTGAAATGGGATGCAGTGACTGAGTGAAATGGGATGCAGTGACTGCGTGAAATGGGATTGCCATGACTGTGGAAAGGAGATGCAGTGACTGAGGAAATGGGATGCAGTGACTGAGGGAAATGGGATGCAGTGACTGAGGGAAAGGGGATGCAGTGACTGAGGGAAATGTGATGCAGTGACTGAGGGAAATGTGATGCAGTGACTGAGGGAAATGGGATGCAGTGACTGAGGGAAATGAGATGCAGTGTCTGAGTGAGATGGGATGCAGTGTCTGAGTGAGATGGGATACAGTGTCTGAGTGAGATGGGATGCAGTGTCTGAGTGAAATGGGATGCAGTTAATGAGTGAAATGAGATGCAGTGACTGATGGAAATTGAATGCAGTGACAGAGTGACATGAGCTGCAGTGCCTGATGGAAATGCGATGCAGTTTCTGTGGGACATGGGATGCAGTGGCTGAGGTCCTGGGAAGGAGTGACTGAGTTAATAGGGATTCAGTGCCCGAGCGGGCTTGGGGTACAGTGACTGAGGGAAATGGGATACAGTGGCTGAGAGAAATGGGACGCACTGACTTAGTGAAATGGGATGCAGTGAGTGAGGGACATGGGATGCAGTGAGTGAGGGACATGGGATGCAGTGAGTGAGGGACATGGGATGCACTGACTGAGGGAAATAGGATGCAGTGACTGAGGGAAATGGGATGCAGTGACTGAGTGAAATGAGATGCAGTGACTGTTGTAAATGGGTTGCAGTGACCGATTGAAATGAGATGCAGTGACTGAGGGAAATGGGATGCAGTATTTGTGGGAAGTAGGATGCAATCACTGATTGAAATGAGATGCAGAGACTGAGGGAAAGGAGGTGCTGTGTCTATGGGAAATGGGATGCAGAGAGTGTGGGAAATTGAATGCAGCGTCTGTGAGATACGGGCACCAGTGACTGATGGAAATGGGATGCAGTGACTGTGGTGAAGGAGATGCCATGATTGAGTGAAATAGAATGCAGTGACTGAGTGAAATGTGATGCAGTGACTGCGTGAAATGCGATGCAGTGACTGCGTGAAATGCGATGCAGTGACTGCGTGAAATGCGATGCAGTGACTGCGTGAAATGGGATGCAGTGACTGCATGAAATCGGACGCAGTGACTGAGTGAAATGTGATTCAGTCACTGAGTGAAATGTGATTCCGTCATTGAGTGAAATGTGATGCACTCACTGAGTGAACTGTGATTCAGACAGTGAGTGAAATGTGATGCAGTAACTGAGTGAAATGTGATGCAGTGACTGAGTGAAATGGGATGCAGTGACTGAGTGAAATGGGATGCAGTGACTGAGTGAAATGGGATGCAGTGACTGAGTGAAATGGGATGCAGTGACTGAGTGAAATGGGATGCAGTGACTGAGTGAAATGTGATGCAGTGACTGAGGGACATGAGATGCAGTGAACGAGTGAAATGGGACACAGTGACTGAGGGAAATGGGACGCTTTGACTGAGGGAAATGGGACGCTTTGACTGAGGGAAATGGGACGCTTTGACTGAGGGAAATGGGATTCTTTGACTGAGGGAAATGGGATGCAGTGACTGAGTGAAATGGGATGCAGTGACTTACGGAAATGGGATGCAGTAACTGACGGAAATGGGATGCAGTGACTGATGGAAATGGGATGCAGTGACTGAGTGAGATGGGATGCAGTGTCTGAGTGAGATGGGATGCAGTTAATGAGTGAAATGAGATGCAGTGACTGATGGAAATTGAATGCAGTGACAGAGTGACATGAGCTGCAGTGCCTGATGGAAATGCGATGCAGTTTCTGTGGGACATGGGATGCAGTGGCTGAGGTCCTGGGAAGGAGTGACTGAGTTAATAGGGATTCAGTGCCCGAGCGGGCTTGGGGTACAGTGACTGAGGGAAATGGGATACAGTGGCTGAGAGAAATGGGACGCACTGTCTTAGTGAAATGGGATGCAGTGAGTGAGGGACATGGGATGCAGTGACTGAGGGAAATGGGATGCAGTGACTGAGGGAAATGGGATGCAGTGACTGAGGGAAATGGGATGCAGTGACTGAGGGAAATGGGATGCAGTGACTGAGGGAAATGGGATGCAGTGACTGAGGGAAATGGGATGCAGTGACTGAGGGAAATGGGATGCAGTGACTGAGGGAAATGGGATGCAGTGACTGTTGTAAATGGGTTGCAGTGACCGATTGAAATGAGATGCAGTGACTGAGGGAAATGGGATGCAGTATTTGTGGGAAGTAGGATGCAATCACTGATTGAAATGAGATGCAGAGACTGAGGGAAAGGAGATGCTGTGTCTATGGGAAATGGGATGCAGTGAGTGTGGGAAATTGAATGCAGCGTCTGTGAGATACGGGCACCAGTGACTGATGGAAATGGGATGCAGTGACTGAGTGAAATGCGATGCAGTGACTGCGTGAAATGCGATGCAGTGACTGCGTGAAATGCGATGCAGTGACTGCGTGAAATGCGATGCAGTGACTGCGTGAAATGCGATGCAGTGACTGCGTGAAATGCGATGCAGTGACTGCGTGAAATGGGATGCAGTGACTGCATGAAATCGGACGCAGTGACTGAGTGAAATGTGATTCAGTCACTGAGTGAAATGTGATTCCGTCACTGAGTGAAATATGATGCACTCACTGAGTGTACTGTGATTCAGTCACTGAGTGAACTGTGATGCAGTTACTGACTGAAATGTGATGCAGTGACTGAGTGAAATGTGATGCAGTGACTGAGTGAAATGGGATGCAGTGACTGATTGAAATGGGATGCAATGACTTAGTGAAATGGGATGCAATGACTTAGTGAAATGGGATGCAGTGACTGAGGGACATGAGATGCAGTGACTGAGTGAAATGGGACACAGTGACTGAGGGAAATGGGACGCTTTGACTGAGGGAAATGGGACGCTTTGACTGAGGGAAATGGAACGCTTTGACAGAGGGAAATGGGACGCTTTGACTGAGGGAAATGGGATTCTTTGACTGAGGGAAATGGGATGCAGTGACTGAGTGAAATGGGATGCAGTGACTGAGTGAAATGGGATGCAGTGACTGAGTGAAATGGGATGCATTGACTGAGAGAAATGGGCTGTAGTGACTGAGTGAAATGCGATGCAGTGACTGAGTGAAATGCGATGCAGTGACTGAGTGAAATGCGATGCAGTGAATGAGTGAAATGAGATGCACTGACTGATGGAAATTGGATGCAGTGACAGAGTGACATGAGCTGCAGTGACTGAGTGAAATGAGATGCATTGTTTGATGGAAGTATGATGCAGTAACTGACGGAAATGAGATGCAGTGACTGAGGGAAATGGGATGCAGTGACCGAGTGAAATGAGATGCAGTGACTGAGGGAAAGGAGATGCTGTGTCTTTGGGAAATGGGATACAGTGAGTGTCGGAAATTGAATGCAGTGTCTGTGAGATACGGGAACCAGTGACTGATGGAAATGGGATGCTGTGACTGTGGAGAAGGAGATGCAGTGATGGAGTGATTTGGGATGCAGTGACTGAGTGAAATGTGATGCAGTGACTGAGTGAAATGTGATGCAGTGACTGAGTGAAATGGGATGCAGTGACTGAGTGAAATGTGTTGCAGTGACTGCGTGAAATGGGATGCAGTGACTGCGTGAAATGCGATGCAGTGACTGCGTGAAATGCGATGCAGTGACTAGGTGAAATGGGACGCAGTGACTGAGTGTAATGTGATTTAGTCACTGAGTGAAATGTGATTCCGTCACTGAGTGAAATATGATTCAGTCACTGTGTGAAATGGGATGCAGTGGCTGAGTGAAATGGGATGCAGTGGCTGAGTGAAATGGGATGCAGTGGCTGAGTGAAATGGGATGCAGTGACTGAGTGAAATGAGATGCAGTGACTGAGTGAAATGAGATGGAGTGACTGAGTGAAATGGGCTGTAGTGACTGCGTGAAATGGGATGCAGTGTCTGCGAGAAATGCGGTGCAGTGACTGTGTGAAATGCGGTGCAATGACTGCGTGAAATGGGATGCAGTGACTGCTTCAAATGGGATGCAGTGACTGAGTGCAATGGGATGCAGTGACTGTGTGAAATGGGATGCATCACTGAGTGAAATGGGATGCAGTGACTGACGGAAATGGGATGCAGTGACAGATGGAAATGGGATGCAGTGACTGAGTGAAATGGGATGAAGTGTCTGAGTGAAATGGGATGAAGTGTCTGAGTGAAATGGGATGAAGTGTCTGAGTGAAAAGGGATGAAGTGTCTGAGTGAAAAGGGATGAAGTGTCTGAGTGAAAAGGGATGAAGTGTCTGAGTGAAAAGGGATGAAGTGTCTGAGTGAAAAGGGATCAAGTGACTGAGTGGAATGTGATGCATTGACTGAGTGGAATGTGATGCATTGACTGAGTGAAATGCGATGCAGTGACTGAGTGAAATGGAATGCAGTGACTGGGGGAAAGGAGATGCTGTGACTATGGGACATGGGATGCAGTGCGTGTGGGAAATTGAATGCAGCGTCTGTGAGATACGGGAAACAGTGACTGATCGAAATGGATTGCAGTGACTATGGTGAAGGAGATGCAGTGACTGAGGGAAATGGGCTGCAGTGACTGAGGGAAATGGGATGCAGTGACTGATGGAAATGGGATGCAGTGTCTGACGGAAATTGAATGCAGCATCAGTGAGAAACGGGATGCAGTGACTGAGAAAAATGGGATCCAGCGACTGAGGGAAATGGAATGCCGTGACTGAGGGAAATGGGATGCAGTGACTTACGGAAATGGGATGCAGTAACTGACGGAAATGGGATGCAGTGACTGACGGAAATGGGATGCAGTGACTGAGTGAGATGGGATGCAGTGTCTGAGTGAGATGGGATGCAGTGTCTGAGTGAAATGGGATGCAGTGACTTATGGAAATGAGATGCAGTGTCTGAGTGAAATGGGATGCAGTTAATGAGTGAAATGAGCTGCAGTGCCTGATGAAAATGCGATGCAGTTACTGTGGGACATGGGATGCAGTGGCTGAGGTCCTGGGAAGGAGTGACTGTGTTAATAGGGATTCAGTGCCCGAGCGGGCTTGGGGTACAGTGACTGAGGGAAATGGGATACAGTGGCTGAGAGAAATGGGACGCACTGTCTTAGTGAAATGGGATGCAGTGAGTGAGGGACATGGGATGCAGTGAGTGAGGGACATGGGATGCAGTGACTGAGGGAAGTGGGATGCAGTGACTGAGGGAAGTGGGATGCAGTGACTGAGTGAAATGAGATGCAGTGACTGTTGTAAATGGGTTGCAGTGACCGATTGAAATGAGATGCAGTGACTGAGGGAAATGGGATGCAGTATTTGTGGGAAGTCGGATGCAATCACTGATTGAAATGAGATGCAGAGACTGAGGGAAAGGAGATGCTGTGTCTGTGGGAAATGGGAGGCAGTGAGTGTGGGAAATTGAATGCAGCGTCTGTGAGATACGGGCACCAGTGACTGATGGAAATGGGATGCAGTGACTGTGGTGAAGGAGATGCCATGATTGAGTGAAATAGGATGCAGTGACTGCGTGAAATGCGATGCAGTGACTGCGTGAAATGCGATGCAGTGACTGCGTGAAATGCGATGCAGTGACTGCGTGAAATGGGATGCAGTGACTGCGTGAAATCGGACGCAGTGACTGAGTGAAATGTGATTCCGTCATTGAGTGAAATGTGATGCACTCACTGAGTGAACTGTGATGCAGTGACTGAGTGAACTGTGATGCAGTGACTGAGTGAAATGGGATGCAGTGACTGAGTGAAATGGGATGCAGTGACTGAGTGAAATGGGATGCAGTGACTTAGTGAAATGGGATGCAGTGACTGAGGGACATGAGATGCAGTGACTGAGTGAAATGGGACGCAATGACTGAGGGAAATGGGACGCTTTGACTGAGGGAAATGGGACGCTATGACTGAGGGAAATGGGACGCTTTGACTGAGGGAAATGGGATGCAGTGCCTGAGTGAAATGGGATGCAGTGCCTGAGTGATATGGGATGCAGTGACTGAGTGAAATGGGATGCAGTGACTGAGGGATATGAGATGCAGGGACTGAGTGAAATGCGATGCAGAGACTGAGTGAAATGGGATGCAGTGACTGAGTGAAATGGGATGCAGTGACTGAGTGAAATGGGATGCAGTGACTGAGTGAAATGGGATGCAGTCACTGAGTGAAATGGGATGCAGTCACTGAGTGAAATGGGATGCAGTCACTGAGTGAAATGGGATGCAGTGACTGAAAGAAATGGGCTGCAGTGACTGAGTGAAACGGGCTGCAGTGACTGAGTGAAATGGGCTGAAGTCACTGAGTGAAATCTGTTGTAGTCACTGAGTGAAATGTGATGCATCACTGAGTTGAATGGGATGCAGTGACTGAGGGATATGAGATGCAGGGACTGAGTGAAATGCGATGCAGAGACTGAGGGAAAGGAGATGCTGTGACTATGGCAAATGGGATGCAGTGAGTGTGGGAAATTGAATGCAGCGTGTGTGAGATACGGGGAACAGTGAGTGATGAAAATGGGATGCAGTGACTATGGTGAAGGAGATGCAGTGATTGAGTGAAATGGGATGCAGTGACAGTGAAATGGGATGCAGTGTCTGCGTGAAATGCGGTGCAGTGACTGCGTGAAATGCGGTGCAGTGACTGCGTGAAATGGGATGCAGTGACTGCTTCAAATGGGATGCAGTGACTGAGTGAAATGGGATGCAGTGACTGAGTGAAATGCGATGCAGTGACTGCGTGAAATGCGATGCAGTGACTGCGTGAAACGCGATGCAGTGACTGCGTGAAACGCGATGCAGTGACTGCGTGAAACGCGATGCAGTGACTGCGTGAAACGCGATGCAGTGACTGCGTGAAACGCGATGCAGTGACTGCGTGAAACGGGATGCAGTGACTACGTGAAATGGGACGCAGTGACTGAGTGTAATGTGATTTAGTCACTGAGTGAAATGTGTTTCCGTCACTGAGTGAAATATGATGCACTCACTGAGTGTACTGTGATTCAGTCACTGAGTGTACTGTGATTCAGTCACTGAGTGAACTGTGATGCAGTGGCTGAGTGAAATGGGATGCAGTGGCTGAGTGAAATGGGATGCAGTGGCTGAGTGAAATGAGATGCAGTGACTGAGTGAAATGAGATGCAGTGACTGAGTGAAATGAGATGGAGTGACTGAGTGAAATGAGATGGAGTGACTGAGTGAAATGGGCTGCAGTGACTGCGTGAAATGGGATGCAGTGTCTGCGAGAAATGCGGTGCAGTGACTGTGTGAAATGCGGTGCAATGACTGCGTGAAATGGGATGCAGTGACTGCTTCAAATGGGATGCAGTGACTGCTTCAAATGGGATGCAGTGACTGAGTGCAATGGGATGCAGTGACTGTGTGAAATGGGATGCATCACTGAGTGAAATGGGATGCAGTGAATGAGTGAAATGAGATGCACTGACTGATGGAAATTGGATGCAGTAACTGAGTGAAATGAGATGCAGTGACTGAGGGAAATGGGATGCAGTGACCGAGGGAAATGGGATGCAGTGACCGAATGAAATGAGATGCAGTGACTGAGCGAAATGGGATGCAGTATTTTTGGGAAGTAGGATGCAATCACTGATTGAAATGAGATGCAGAGACTGTGGGAAAGGAGACGCTGAGTCTATGGGAAATGGGATACAGTGAGTGTCGGAAATTGAATGCAGCGTCTGTGAGATATGGGAACCAGTGACTGATGGAAATGGGATGCTGTGACTGTGGAGGAGGAGATGCAGTGATGGAGTGAATTGGGATGCAGTGACTGAGTGAAATGTGATGCAGTGACTGAGTGAAATGGGATGCAGTGACTGAGTGAAATGTGTTGCAGTGACTGCGTGAAATGGGATGCAGTGACTGCGTGAAATGGGATGCAGTGACTGCGTGAAATGCGATGCAGTGACTGCGTGAAACGCGATGCAGTGACTGCGTGAAATGGGATGCAGTGACTACGTGAAATGGGACGCAGTGACTGAGTGTAATGTGATTTAGTCACTGAGTGAAATGTGATTCCGTCACTGAGTGAAATATGATGCACTCACTGAGTGTACTGTGATTCAGTCACTGAGTGAACTGTGATGCAGTTACTGACTGAAATGGGATGCAGTGACTGATTGAAATGAGATGGAGTGACTGAGTGAAATGGGCTGCAGTGACTGCGTGAAATGGGAATGCAGTGTCTGCGAGAAATGCGGTGCAGTGACTGTGTGAAATGCGGTGCAATGACTGCGTGAAATGGGATGCAGTGACTGCTTCAAATGGGATGCAGTGACTGAGTGCAATGGGATGCAGTGACTGTGTGAAATGGGATGCATCACTGAGTGAAATGGGATGCAGTGACTGACGGAAATGGGATGCAGTGACAGATGGAAATGGGATGCAGTGACTGAGTGAAATGGGATGAAGTGTCTGAGTGAAAAGGGATGAAGTCACTGAGTGGAATGTGATGCATTGACTGAGTGAAATGCGATGCAGTGACTGAGTGAAATGGGATGCAGTGACTGAGGGAAAGGAGATGCTGTGACTATGGGACATGGGATGCAGTGCGTGTGGGAAATTGAATGCAGCGTCTCTGAGATATGGGAAACAGTGACTGATCGAAATGGATTGCAATGACTATGGTGAAGGGGATGCAGTGACTGAGTGAAATGGGCTGCAGTGACTGCGTGAAATGGGCTGCAGTGACTGAGAGCAATGGGCTGCAGTCACTGAGTGAAATCTGTTGTAGTCACTGAGTGAAATGTGATGCATCACTGAGTTGAATGGGATGCAGTGACTGAGGGATATGAGATGCAGGGACTGAGTGAAATGAGATGCACTGACTGATGGAAATTGGATGCAGTAACTGAGTGAAATGAGATGCAGTGACTGAGGGAAATGGGATGCAGTGACCGAGGGAAATGGGATGCAGTGACCGAATGAAATGAGATGCAGTGACTGAGCGAAATGGGATGCAGTATTTTTGGGAAGTAGGATGCAATCACTGATTGAAATGAGATGCAGAGACTGTGGGAAAGGAGACGCTGAGTCTATGGGAAATGGGATACAGTGAGTGTCGGAAATTGAATGCAGCGTCTGTGAGATATGGGAACCAGTGACTGATGGAAATGGGATGCTGTGACTGTGGAGGAGGAGATGCAGTGATGGAGTGAATTGGGATGCAGTGACTGAGTGAAATGTGATGCAGTGACTGAGTGAAATGGGATGCAGTGACTGAGTGAAATGTGTTGCAGTGACTGCGTGAAATGGGATGCAGTGACTGCGTGAAATGGGATGCAGTGACTGCGTGAAATGCGATGCAGTGACTGCGTGAAACGCGATGCAGTGACTGCGTGAAATGGGATGCAGTGACTACGTGAAATGGGACGCAGTGACTGAGTGTAATGTGATTTAGTCACTGAGTGAAATGTGATTCCGTCACTGAGTGAAATATGATGCACTCACTGAGTGTACTGTGATTCAGTCACTGAGTGAACTGTGATGCAGTTACTGACTGAAATGGGATGCAGTGGCTGAGTGAAATGAGATGCAGTGACTGAGTGAAATGAGATGCAGTGACTGATTGAAATGAGATGGAGTGACTGAGTGAAATGGGCTGCAGTGACTGCGTGAAATGGGAATGCAGTGTCTGCGAGAAATGCGGTGCAGTGACTGTGTGAAATGCGGTGCAATGACTGCGTGAAATGGGATGCAGTGACTGCTTCAAATGGGATGCAGTGACTGAGTGCAATGGGATGCAGTGACTGTGTGAAATGGGATGCATCACTGAGTGAAATGGGATGCAGTGACTGACGGAAATGGGATGCAGTGACAGATGGAAATGGGATGCAGTGACTGAGTGAAATGGGATGAAGTGTCTGAGTGAAAAGGGATGAAGTCACTGAGTGGAATGTGATGCATTGACTGAGTGAAATGCGATGCAGTGACTGAGTGAAATGGGATGCAGTGACTGAGGGAAAGGAGATGCTGTGACTATGGGACATGGGATGCAGTGCGTGTGGGAAATTGAATGCAGCGTCTCTGAGATACGGGAAACAGTGACTGATCGAAATGGATTGCAATGACTATGGTGAAGGGGATGCAGTGACTGAGTGAAATGGGCTGCAGTGACTGCGTGAAATGGGCTGCAGTGACTGAGAGCAATGGGCTGCAGTCACTGAGTGAAATCTGTTGTAGTCACTGAGTGAAATGTGATGCATCACTGAGTTGAATGGGATGCAGTGACTGAGGGATATGAGATGCAGGGACTGAGTGAAATGAGATGCAGTGACTGAGGGAAAAGGGATTCAGTATTTTTGGGAAGTAGGATGCAATCACTGAGTGAAATGCGATGCAGAGACTGAGGGAAAGGAGATGCTGTGACTATGGGAAATGGGATGCAGTGAGTGTGGGAAATTGAATGCAGCGTGTGTGAGATACGGGGAACAGTGAGTGATGAAAATGGGATGCAGTGACTATGGTGAAGGAGATGCAGTGATTGAGTGAAATGGGATGGAGTGACTGCGTGAAATGCGGTGCAGTGACTGCGTGAAATGCGGTGCAGTGACTGCGTGAAATGCGGTGCAGTGACTGCGTGAAATGGGATGCAGTGACTGACGGAAATGGGATGCAGTGACTGACGGAAATGGGATGCAGTGACTGACGGAAATGGGATGCAGTGACTGAGTGAAATGGGATGCAGTGACTGAGTGAAATGGGATGCAGTGACTGAGTGAAATGGGATGCAGTGACTGAGTGAAATGCGATGCAGTGACTGAGTGAAATGCGATGCAGTGACTGAGTGAGATGAGATGCACTGACTGATGGAAATTGGATGCAGTGACAGAGTGACATGAGCTGCAGTGACTGAGTGAAATGAGATGCATTGTTTGATGGAAGTATGATGCAGTAACTGACGGAAATGAGATGCAGTGACTGAGGGAAATGGGATGCAGTGACCGAGTGAAATGAGATGCAGTGACTGAGGGAAAGGAGATGCTGTGTCTTTGGGAACTGGGATACAGTGAGTGTCGGAAATTGAATGCAGCGTCTGTGAGATACGGGAACCAGTGACTGATGGAAATGGGATGCTGTGACTGTGGAGAAGGAGATGCAGTGATGGAGTGATTTGGGATGCAGTGACTGAGTGAAATGGGATGCAGTGGCTGAGTGAAATGGGATGCAGTGGCTGAGTGAAATGAGATGCAGTGACTGAGTGAAATGGGCTGCAGTGACTGCGTGAAATGGGATGCAGTGTCTGCGAGAAATGCGGTGCAGTGACTGTGTGAAATGCGGTGCAATGACTGCGTGAAATGGGATGCAGTGACTGCTTCAAATGGGATGCAGTGACTGAGTGCAATGGGATGCAGTGACTGACGGAAATGGGATGCAGTGACAGATGGAAATGGGATGCAGTGACTGAGTGAAATGGGATGAAGTGTCTGAGTGAAAAGGGATGAAGTCACTGAGTGGAATGTGATGCAGTGACTGAGTGAAATGCGATGCAGTGACTGAGGGAAAGGAGATGCTGTGACTATGGGACATGGGATGCAGTGCGTGTGGGAAATTGAATGCAGCGTCTGTGAGATACGGGAAACAGTGACTGATCGAAATGGATTGCAGTGACTATGGTGAAGGAGATGCAGTGACTGAGGGAAATGGGATGCAGTGACTGAGGGAAATGGGATGCAGTGACTGCATGAAATGGGATGCCGTCACTGAGTGAAATGTGTTTCAGTCACTGACTGTAACGTGTTGCAGTGACTGAGTGAAATGGGATGCAGTGACTGAGGGAAATGGGATGCAGTGACTGAGGGAAATGGGATGCAGTGACTGAGGGAACTGGGATGCAGTGACTGAGGGAAATGGGATGCAGTGACTGAGGGAAATGGGATGCAGTGACTGAGGGAAATGGGATGCAGTGACTGATGGAAATGGGATGCAGTGTCTGACGGAAATTGAATGCAGCATCAGTGAGAAACGGGATGCAGTGACTGAGAAAAATGGGATCCATCGACTGAGGGAAATGGAATGCCGTGACTGAGGGAAATGGGATGCAGTGAGTTAGGGAAATGGGATGCAGTAACTGACGGAAATGGGATGAAGTGACTGATGGAAATGGGATGCAGTGACTGAGTGAGATGGGATGCAGTGTCTGAGTGAAATGGGATGCAGTGACTTACGGAAATGAGATGCAGTGTCTGAGTGAAATGGGATGCAGTTCATGAGTGAAATGAGCTGCAGTGCCTGATGGAAATGCGATGCAGTTACTGTGGGACATGGGATGCAGTGGCTGAGGTCCTGGGAAGGAGTGACTGAGTTAATAGGGATTCAGTGCCCGAGCGGGTTTGGGGTACAGTGACTGAGGGAAATGGGATACAGTGGCTGAGAGAAATGGGACGCACTGTCTTAGTGAAATGGGATGCAGTGAGTGAGGGACATGGGATGCAGTAAGTGAGGGACATGGGATGCAGTGAGTGAGGGACATGGGATGCAGTGACTGAGGGAAGTGGGATGCAGTGACTGAGGGAAATGGGATGCAGTGACTGAGGGAAATGGGATGCAGTGACTGAGTGAAATGAGATGCAGTGACTGTTGTAAATGGGTTGCAGTGACCGATTGAAATGAGATGCAGTGACTGAGGGAAATGGGATGCAGTATTTGTGGGAAGTAGGATGCAATCACTGATTGAAATGAGATGCAGAGACTGAGGGAAAGGAGATGCTGTGTCTATGGGAATTGGGATGCAGTGAGTGTGGGAAATTGAATGCAGCGTCTGTGAGATACGGGCACCAGTGACTGATGGAAATGGGATGCAGTGACTGTGGTGAAGGAGATGCCATGATTGAGTGAAATAGGATGCAGTGACTGCGTGAAATGCGATGCAGTGACTGCGTGAAATGCGATGCAGTGACTGCGTGAAATGCGATGCAGTGACTGCGTGAAATGCGATGCAGTGACTGCGTGAAATGGGATGCAGTGACTGCGTGAAATCGGACGCAGTGACTGAGTGAAATGTGATTCAGTCACTGAGTGAAATGTGATTCAGTCACTGAGTGAAATGTGATTCAGTCACTGAGTGAAATGTGATTCAGTCACTCAGTGAAATGTGATTCAGTCACTCAGTGAAATGTGATTCCGTCATTGAGTGAAGTGTGATGCACTCACTGAGTGAACTGTGATTCAGACAGTGAGTGAGCTGTGATGCAGTGACTGAGTGAGCTGTGATGCAGTGACTGAGTGAACTGTGATGCAGTGACTGAGTGAAATGGGATGCAGTGACTGAGTGAAATGGGATGCAGTGACTGAGTGAAATGGGATGCAGTGACTGAGTGAAATGGGATGCAGTGACTTAGTGAAATGGGATGCAGTGACTGAGGGACATGAGATGCAGTGACTGAGTGAAATGGGACGCTTTGACTGAGGGAAATGGGACGCTTTGACTGAGGGAAATGGGACGCTTTGACTGAGGGAAATGGGACGCTTTGACTGAGGGAAATGGGACGCTATGACTGAGGGAAATGGGACGCTTTGACTGAGGGAAATGGGATGCAGTGCCTGAGTGAAATGGGATGCAGTGCCTGAGTGAAATGGGATGCAGTGACTGCATGAAATCGGACGCAGTGACTGAGTGAAATGTGATTCAGTCACTGAGTGAAATGTGATTCCGTCATTGAGTGAAATGTGATGCAGTGACTGAGTGAAATGGGATGCAGTGACTTAGTGAAATGGGATGCAGTGACTGAGGGACATGAGATGCAGTGAATGAGTGAAATGGGACACAGTGACTGAGGGAAATGGGACGCTTTGACTGAGGGAAATGGGACGCTTTGACAGAGGGAAATGGGACGCTTTGACTGAGGGAAATGGGATTCTTTGACTGAGGGAAATGGGATTCTTTGACTGAGGGAAATGGGATGCAGTGACTGAGTGAAATGGGATGCAGTGACTGACGGAAATGGGATGAAGTGACTGATGGAAATGGGATGCAGTGTCTGAGTGAGATGGGATGCAGTGTCTGAGTGAGATGGGATGCAGTGTCTGAGTGAGATGGGATGCAGTGTCTGAGTGAGATGGGATGCAGTGTCTGAGTGAGATGGGATGCAGTGTCTGAGTGAAATGGGATGCAGTGACTGATGGAAATTGAATGCAGTGACAGAGTGACATGAGCTGCAGTGCCTGATGGAAATGCGATGCAGTTTCTGTGGGACATGGGATGCAGTGGCTGAGGTCCTGGGAAGGAGTGACTGAGTTAATAGGGATTCAGTGCCCGAGCGGGCTTGGGGTACAGTGACTGAGGGAAATGGGATACAGTGGCTGAGAGAAATGGGACGCACTGTCTTAGTGAAATGGGATGCAGTGAGTGAGGGACATGGGATGCAGTGAGTGAGGGACATGGGATGCAGTGAGTGAGGGACATGGGATGCAGTGACTGAGGGAAGTGGGATGCAGTGACTGAGGGAAATGGGATGCAGTGACTGAGGGAAATGGGATGCAGTGACTGAGGGAAATGGGATGCAGTGACTGAGGGAAATGGGATGCAGTGACTGAGTGAAATGAGATGCAGTGACTGTTGTAAATGGGTTGCAGTGACCGATTGAAATGAGATGCAGTGACTGAGGGAAATGGGATGCAGTATTTGTGGGAAGTAGGATGCAATCAGTGATTGAAATGAGATGCAGAGACTGAGGGAAAGGAGATGCTGTGTCTATGGGAAATGGGATGCAGTGAGTGTTGGAAATTGAATGCAGCGTCTGTGAGATACGGGCACCAGTGACTGATGGAAATGGGATGCAGTGACTGTGGTGAAGGAGATGCCATGATTGAGTGAAATAGGATGCAGTGACTGAGTGAAATGGGATGCAGTTAATGAGTGAAATGAGCTGCAGTGCCTGATGGAAATGCGATGCAGTTACTGTGGGACATGGGATGCAGTGGCTGAGGTCCTGGGAAGGAGTGACTGAGTTAATAGGGATTCAGTGCCCGAGCGGGCTTGGGGTACAGTGACTGAGGGAAATGGGATACAGTGGCTGAGAGAAATGGGACGCACTGTCTTAGTGAAATGGGATGCAGTGAGTGAGGGACATGGGATGCAGTGAGTGAGGGACATGGGATGCAGTGAGTGAGGGACATGGGATGCACTGACTGAGGGAAGTGGGATGCAGTGACTGAGGGAAATGGGATGCAGTGACTGAGGGAAATGGGATGCAGTGACTGTTGTAAATGGGTTAGAACATAGAACATAGAACAGTACAGCACAGAACAGGCCCTTCAGCCCACAATGTTGTGCCGACCATTGATCCTCATGGATGCACCCTCAAATTTCTGTGACCATATGCATGTCCAGCAGTCTCTTAAATGACCCCAATGACCTTGCTTCCACAACTGCTGCTGGCAACGCATTCCATGCTCTCACAACTCTCTGCGTAAAGAACCTGCCTCTGACATCCCCTCTATACTTTCCACCAACCAGCTTAAAACTATGACCCCTCGTGCTAGCCATTTCTGCCCTGGGAAATAGTCTCTGGCTATCGACTCTATCTATGCCTCTCATTATCTTGTATACCTCAATTAGGTCCCCTCTCCTCCTCCTTTTCTCCAATGAAAAGAGACCGAGCTCAGTCAACCTCTCTTCATAAGATAAGCCCTCCAGTCCAGGCAGCATCCTGGTAAACCTCCTCTGAACCCTCTCCAAAGCATCCACATCTTTCCTATAATAGGGCGCCCAGAACTGGACGCAGTATTCCAAGTGCGGTCTAACCAAAGTTTTATAGAGCTGCAACAAGATCTCACGACTCTTAAACTCAATCCCCCTGTTAATGAAAGCCAAAACACCATATGCTTTCTTAACAACCCTGTCCACTTGGGTGGCCATTTTAAGGGATCTATGTATCTGCACACCAAGATCCCTCTGTTCCTCCACGCTGCCAAGAATCCTATCCTTAATCCTGTACTCAGCTTTCAAATTCGACCTTCCAAAATGCATCACCTCGCATTTATCCAGGTTGAACTCCATCTGCCACCTCTCAGCCCATCTCTGCATCCTGTCAATGTCCCGCTGCAGCCTACAACAGCCCTCTACACTGTCAACGACACCTCCGACCTTTGTGTCGTCTGCAAACTTGCTGACCCATCCTTCAATTCCCTCGTCCAAGTCATTAATAAAAATTACAAACAGTAGAGGCCCAAGGACAGAGCCCTGTGGAACCCCACTCACCACTGACTTCCAGGCAGAATATTTTCCTTCTACTACCACTCGCTGTCTTCTGTTGGCCAGCCAATTCTGTATCCAAGCAGCTAAGTTCCCCTGTATCCCATTCCTCCTGACCTTCTGAATGAGCCTTCCATGGGGAACCTTATCAACCTTACGGGTTGCAGTGACCGATTGCAATGAGATGCAGTGACTGACGGAAATGGGATGCAGTATTTGTGGGAAGTAGGATGCAATCACTGATTGAAATGAGATGCAGAGACTGAGGGAAAGGAGATGCTGTGTCTATGGGAATTGGGATGCAGTGAGTGTGGGAAATTGAATGCAGCGTCTGTGAGATACGGGCACCAGTGACTGATGGAAATGGGATGCAGTGACTGTGGTGAAGGAGATGCCATGATTGAGTGAAATAGGATGCAGTGACTGCGTGAAATGCGATGCAGTGACTGCGTGAAATGCGATGCAGTGACTGCGTGAAATGCGATGCAGTGACTGCGTGAAATCGGACGCAGTGACTGAGTGAAATGTGATTCCGTCATTGAGTGAAGTGTGATGCACTCACTGAGTGAACTGTGATTCAGACAGTGAGTGAACTGTGATGCAGTGACTGAGTGAAATAGAATGCAGTGACTGAGTGAACTGTGATGCAGTGACTTAGTGAAATGGGATGCAGTGACTTAGTGAAATGGGATGCAGTGACTGAGGGACATGAGATGCAGTGACTGAGTGAAATGGGACGCAATGACTGAGGGAAATGGGACGCTTTGACTGAGGGAAATGGGACGCTTTGACTGAGTGAAATGGGACGCTTTGACTGAGGGAAATGGGACGCTATGACTGAGGGAAATGGGACGCTTTGACTGAGGGAAATGGGATGCAGTGCCTGAGTGAAATGGGATGCAGTGCCTGAGTGAAATGGGATGCAGTGACTGAGTGAAATGGGATGCAGTGACTGCATGAAATCGGACGCAGTGACTGAGCGAAATGTGATTCAGTCACTGAGTGAAATGTGATTCCGTCATTGAGTGAAATGTGATGCACTCACTGAGTGAACTGTGATTCAGACAGTGAGTGAAATGTGATGCAGTGACTGAGTGAAATGTGATGCAGTGACTGAGTGAAATGTGATGCAGTGACTGAGTGAAATGTGATGCAGTGACTGAGTGAAATGTGATGCAGTGACTGAGTGAAATGGGATGCAGTGACTGAGTGAAATGGGATGCAGTGACTTAGTGAAATGGGACGCAGTGACTGAGTGAAATGGGACACAGTGACTGAGGGAAATGGGACGCTTTGACAGAGGGAAATGGGACGCTTTGACAGAGGGAAATGGGACGCTTTGACAGAGGGAAATGGGATTCTTTGACTGAGGGAAATGGGATTCTTTGACTGAGGGAAATGGGATGCAGTGACTGAGGGAAATGGGATGCAGTGACTGAGTGAAATGGGATGCAGTGACTTAGTGAAATGGGATGCAGTGACTGAGGGACATGAGATGCAGTGAATGAGTGAAATGGGACACAGTGACTGAGGGAAATGGGACGCTTTGACTGAGGGAAATTGGACGCTTTGACAGAGGGAAATGGGACGCTTTGACTGAGGGAAATGGGATTCTTTGACTGAGGGAAATGGGATTCTTTGACTGAGGGAAATGGGATGCAGTGACTGAGTGAAATGGGATGCAGTGACTTACGGAAATGGGATGCAGTGACTGTTGGAAATGGGATGCAGTGACTGTTGGAAATGGGATGCAGTGTCTGAGTGAGATGGGATGCAGTGTCTGAGTGAGATGGGATGCAGTGTCTGAGTGAGATGGGATGCAGTGACTGATGGAAATTGAATGCAGTGACAGAGTGACATGAGCTGCAGTGCCTGATGGAAATGCGATGCAGTTTCTGTGGGACATGGGATGCAGTGGCTGAGGTCCTGTGAAGGAGTGACTGAGTTAATAGGGATTCAGTGCCCGAGCGGGCTTGGGGTACAGTGACTGAGGGAAATGGGATACAGTGGCTGAGAGAAATGGGACGCACTGTCTTAGTGAAATGGGATGCAGTGAGTGAGGGACATGGGATGCAGTGAGTGAGGGACATGGGATGCAGTGAGTGAGGGACATGGGATGCAGTGAATGAGGGACATGGGATGCAGTGACTGAGGGAAGTGGGATGCAGTGACTGAGGGAAGTGGGATGCAGTGACTGAGGGAAATGGGATGCAGTGACTGAGGGAAATGGGATGCAGTGACTGAGGGAAATGGGATGCAGTGACTGAGGGAAATGGGATGCAGTGACTGAGGGACATGGGATGCAGCGACACACGGACATGGTATGCAGTGACTGAGGGAATTGGGATGCAGTGACTGAGGGAATTGGGATGCAGTGACTGAGGGAAATGGGATGCAGTGACCGAGTGAAATGAGATGCAGTGTCTGAGGGAAAGGAGATGCTGTGACAATGGGAAATGGGATGCAGTGAGTGTGGGAAAGTGAATGCATCGTCTGTGAGATACGGGAAACAGTGACTGAAAGAAATGTGATGCACTGACTGTGGTGAAGGAGATGCAGTGATTGAGTGAAATGGGATGCAGTGACAGAGTGACATGAGCTGCAGTGTCTGATGGAAATGTGATGCAGTACCTGATTGAAATGGGACGCAGTGACTGAGGTACTGGGAAGGAGTGACTGAGTTCATGGGGATGCAGTGCCCAAGCGGACTTGGGGTGCAGTGAGTGAGGGAAATGGGATACAGTGCCTGAGTGAAATGAGATGCAGTGACTGAGGGAAATGGGATGCAGTGACTGAGTGAAATGAGATGCAGTGACTGAGGGAAAGGAGATGCTGTGACTGTGGGAAATGGGAAGCAGTGAGTGTGGGAAATTGAATGCAGTGCCTGTGAGATACGGGAAACAGTGACGAATGGAAATGGGATGCAGTGACTGAGTGAAATGTGATGCAGTGACTGAGGGAAATGGGATACAGTGCCTGACCGAAAAGGGACACACTGACTGAGTGAAATGGGATGCAGTGACTGAGGGACATGGGATGCAGTGACTTAGGGACATGGGATGCAGTGACTTAGGGACATGGGATGCAGTGACACACGGACATGGGATGCACTGACTGAGGGAATTATGATGCAGTGACTGCGTGAAATGGGATGCAGTGACTGAGTGAAATGGGATGCAGTGACTGAGTGAAATGCGATGCAGTGACTGCTTGAAATGGGATGCATCACTGAGTGCAATGGGATGCAGTGACTGGGTGAAATGGGATGCAGTGACTGAGTGAAATGTGATGCAGTGACTGAGTGAAATGTGATGCAGTGACTGAGTGAAATGTGATGCAGTGACTGAGTGAAATGGGATGCAGTGGCTGCGTGAAATGGGATGCAGTGGCTGCGTGAAATGGGATGCAGTGACTGAGTGAAATGTGATGCAGTGGCTGCTTGAAATTGGATGCATCACTGAGTGCAATGGGATGCAGTGACCGATGGAAATTGGATGCAGTGACAGAGTGACATGAGCTGCAGTGTCTGATGTAAATGTGATGCGGTGACTGAGGGAAATGGGATGCAGTGACTCAGGGAAATGGGATGCAGTGACTGAGGGAAATTGAATTCATCGTCTGTGAGATGCGGGAAACAGTGACTGATGGAAATGTGATGCAGTGACTGTGGTGAAGGAGATGCAGTGATTGAGTAGATGGGATGCAGTGACTGAGTGAAATGTGATGCAGTGACTGAGTGAAATGTGATGCAGTGACTGAGTGAAATGGGATGCAGTGACTGAGTGAAATGGGATGCAGTGACTGAGTGAAATGGGATGCACTGACCGAGTGAAATGGGATGCACTGACCTAGTGAAATGGGATGCACTGACCGAGTGAAATGGGATGCACTGACCGAGTGAAATGGGATGCACTGACCGAGTGAAATGGGATGCAGTGACTGAGGGAAATGGGATGCAGTATTTGTGGGAAGAAGGATGCAATCACTGAGTGAAATGAGATGCTGAGACTGAGGGCAAGGAGATGCTGTGACGATGTGCAAAGGGATGCAGTGAATGTGGGAAATTGAATGCAGCGTCTGTGAGATAAGGGAAACAGTGACTGATGGAAATGGGATGCAGTGACTGAGGGAAATGGGATGCAGTGACTGAGGGAAATGGGACGCAGTGACTGAGTGAAATGTGATTCAGTCACTGAGTGAAATGTGATTCCGTCACTGAGTGAAATGTGATGCACTCACTGAGTGAACTGTGATTCAGTCAGTGGGTGCACTGTGATGCAGTGACACCGTGAACTGTGATGCTGTCACTGAGTGAAATGAGATGCACTGACTGATGGAAATTGGATGCAGTGGCAGAGTGACATGAGCTGCAGTGACTGAGTGACATGAGCTGCAGTGACTGAGTGAAATGCGATGCAGTGGCTGAGTGAAATGGGATGCAGTGGCTGAGTGAAATGGGATGCAGTGGCTGAGTGAAATGGGATGCAGTGGGGCGTGAAATGGGATGCAGTGACTGAGGGAACTGAGATGCAGTGACTGAGGGAACTGAGATGCAGTGACTGAGGGAACTGAGATGCAGTGACTGAGGGAAATGGGATGCAGTGACTGAGGGAAATGGGATGCAGTGACTGAGGGAAATGGGATGCAGTGACTGAGGGAAAAGGGACGCAGTGACTGAATGAAATGTGATTCACTCACTGAGTGAAATGTGATTCAGTCACTGAGTGAAATGTGATTCAGTCACTGAGTGAAATGTGATTCAGTCACTGAGTGAAATGTGATTCAGTCACTGAGTGAAATGTGATTCAGTCACTGAGTGAAATGTGATTCAGTCACTGAGTGAAATGTGATGCACTCACTGAGTGAAATGTGATGCACTCACTGAGTGAAATGTGATGCACTCACTGAGTGAAATGTGATGCACTCACTGAGTGAACTGTGATTCAGTCAGTGGGTGCACTGTGATGCAGTGACTCAGTGAACTGTGATGCTGTCACTGAGTGAAATGAGATGCACTGACTGATGGAAATTGGATGCAGTGACATGAGCTGCAGTGGCTGAGTGAAATGCGATGCAGTGGCTGAGTGAAATGCGATGCAGTGGCTGAGTGAAATGGGATGCAGTGGCTGAGTGAAATGGGATGCAGTGGCTGAGTGAAATGGGATGCAGTGGCTGAGTGAAATGGGATGCAGTGGCTGAGTGAAATGGGATGCAGTGGTTGAGTGAAATGGGATGCAGTGGGGCGTGAAATGGGATGCAGTGACTGGTGGAAATGAGATGCAATGACTAAGGGAAAGGAAATGCAGTGTCTGTGGGAAATGGGATGCTGCGACTGAGGGTAATGGGATGCAGTGACTGAGGGTAATGGGATGCAGTGACTGATGGAAATGGATGCAGTGACTGAGTGAAATGGGATGCAGTGACTGATGGAAATTGGATGCAGTAACTGACGGAAATGAGATGCAGTGACTGAGGGACATGGGATGCAGTGACTGAGGGACATGGGATGCAGTGACTGAGCGAAATGGGATGCACGATTTTTGGGAAGTAGGATGCAATAACTGATTGAAAATAGATACAGAGACTGTGGGAAAGGAGATGCTGTGACGATGGGAAAATGGATGCAGTGACTGAGTGAAATGGGATGCAATGACTGCGTGAAATGCGAGGCAGTGGCTGCGTGAAATGGGATGCAGTGACTGCATGAAATGGGACGCAGTGACTGAGTGAAATGTGATTCAGTCACTGAGTGAAATGTGATTCCGTCATTGAGTGAAATGTGATGCACTCACTGAGTGAACTGTGATTCAGACAGTGAGTGAAATGTGATGCAGTGACTGAGTGAAATGTGATGCAGTGACTGAGTGAAATGTGATGCAGTGACTGAGTGAAATGGGATGCAGTGACTGAGTGAAATGGGATGCAGTGACTTAGTGAAATGGGATGCAGTGACTGAGGGACATGAGATGCAGTGAATGAGTGAAATGGGACACAGTGACTGAGGGAAATGGGACGCTTTGACAGAGGGAAATGGGACGCTTTGACAGAGGGAAATGGGACGCTTTGACTGAGGGAAATGGGATTCTTTGACTGAGGGAAATGGGATTCTTTGACTGAGGGAAATGGGATGCAGTGACTGAGGGAAATGGGATGCAGTGACTTACGGAAATGGGATGCATTGACTGACGGAAATGGGATGCAGTGACTGTTGGAAATGGGATGCAGTGTCTGAGTGAGTAGGGATGCAGTGTCTGAGTGAGATGGGATGCAGTGTCTGAGTGAGATGGGATGCAGTGTCTGAGTGAGATGGGATGCAGTGTCTGAGTGAGATGGGATGCAGTGTCTGAGTGAGATGGGATGCAGTGTCTGAGTGAGATGGGATGCAGTGTCTGAGTGAAATGGGATGCAGTGTCTGAGTGAAATGAGATGCAGTGACTGATGGAAATTGAATGCAGTGACAGAGTGACATGAGCTGCAGTGCCTGATGGAAATGCGATGCAGTTTCTGTGGGACATGGGATGCAGTGGCTGAGGTCCTGTGAAGGAGTGACTGAGTTAATAGGGATTCAGTGCCCGAGCGGGCTTGGGGTACAGTGACAGAGGGAAATGGGATACAGTGGCTGAGAGAAATGGGACGCACTGTCTTAGTGAAATGGGATGCAGTGAGTGAGGGACATGGGATGCAGTGAGTGAGGGACATGGGATGCAGTGAGTGAGGGACATGGGATGCAGTGAGTGAGGGACATGGGATGCAGTGAGTGAGGGACATGGGATGCAGTGAATGAGGGACATGGGATGCAGTGACTGAGGGAAGTGGGATGCAGTGACTGAGGGAAATGGGATGCAGTGACTGAGGGAAATGGGATGCAGTGACTGAGGGAAATGGGATGCAGTGACTGAGGGAAATGGGATGCAGTGACTGAGGGAAATGGCATGCAGTGACTGAGGGACATGGGATGCAGCGACACACGGACATGGTATGCAGTGACTGAGGGAATTGGGATGCAGTGACTGAGGGAATTGGGATGCAGTGACTGAGGGAAATGGGATGCAGTGACCGAGTGAAATGAGATGCAGTTTCTGAGGGAAAGGAGATGCTGTGACTATGGGAAATGGGATGCAGTGAGTGTGGGAAAGTGAATGCATCGTCTGTGAGATACGGGAAACAGTGACTGAAAGAAATGTGATGCACTGACTGTGGTGAAGGAGATGCAGTGATTGAGTGAAATGGGATGCAGTGACAGAGTGACATGAGCTGCAGTGTCTGATGGAAATGTGATGCAGTACCTGATTGAAATGGGACGCAGTGACTGAGGTACTGGGAAGGAGTGACTGAGTTCATGGGGATGCAGTGCCCAAGCGGACTTGGGGTGCAGTGAGTGAGGGAAATGGGATACAGTGCCTGAGTGAAATGAGATGCAGTGACTGAGGGAAATGGGATGCAGTGACTGAGTGAAATGAGATGCAGTGACTGAGGGAAAGGAGATGCTGTGACTGTGGGAAATGGGAAGCAGTGAGTGTGGGAAATTGAATGCAGTGCCTGTGAGATACGGGAAACAGTGACGAATGGAAATGGGATGCAGTGACTGAGTGAAATGTGATGCAGTGACTGAGGGAAATGGGATACAGTGCCTGACCGAAAAGGGACACACTGACTGAGTGAAATGGGATGCAGTGACTGAGGGACATGGGATGCAGTGACTTAGGGACATGGGATGCAGTGACACACGGACATGGGATGCACTGACTGAGGGAATTATGATGCAGTGACTGCGTGAAATGGGATGCAGTGACTGAGTGAAATGGGATGCAGTGACTGAGTGAAATGCGATGCAGTGACTGCTTGAAATGGGATGCATCACTGAGTGCAATGGGATGCAGTGACTGGGTGAAATGGGATGCAGTGACTGAGTGAAATGGGATGCAGTGACTGAGTGAAATGGGATGCACTGACCGAGTGAAATGGGATGCACTGACCTAGTGAAATGGGATGCACTGACCGAGTGAAATGGGATGCACTGACCGAGTGAAATGGGATGCACTGACCGAGTGAAATGGGATGCAGTGACTGAGGGAAATGGGATGCAGTATTTGTGGGAAGAAGGATGCAATCACTGAGTGAAATGAGATGCTGAGACTGAGGGCAAGGAGATGCTGTGACGATGTGCAAAGGGATGCAGTGAATGTGGGAAATTGAATGCAGCGTCTGTGAGATAAGGGAAACAGTGACTGATGGAAATGGGATGCAGTGACTGAGGGAAATGGGATGCAGTGACTGAGGGAAATGGGACGCAGTGACTGAGTGAAATGTGATTCAGTCACTGAGTGAAATGTGATTCCGTCACTGAGTGAAATGTGATGCACTCACTGAGTGAACTGTGATTCAGTCAGTGGGTGCACTGTGATGCAGTGACACCGTGAACTGTGATGCTGTCACTGAGTGAAATGAGATGCACTGACTGATGGAAATTGGATGCAGTGGCAGAGTGACATGAGCTGCAGTGACTGAGTGACATGAGCTGCAGTGGCTGAGTGAAATGGGATGCAGTGGCTGAGTGAAATGGGATGCAGTGGCTGAGTGAAATGGGATGCAGTGGGGCGTGAAATGGGATGCAGTGACTGAGGGAACTGAGATGCAGTGACTGAGGGAACTGAGATGCAGTGACTGAGGGAACTGAGATGCAGTGACTGAGGGAAATGGGATGCAGTGACTGAGGGAAATGGGATGCAGTGACTGAGGGAAATGGGATGCAGTGACTGAGGGAAATGGGACGCAGTGACTGAATGAAATGTGATTCAGTCACTGAGTGAAATGTGATTCAGTCACTGAGTGAAATGTGATTCAGTCACTGAGTGAAATGTGATTCAGTCACTGAGTGAAATGTGATTCAGTCACTGAGTGAAATGTGATTCACTCACTGAGTGAAATGTGATGCACTCACTGAGTGAAATGTGATGCACTCACTGAGTGAACTGTGATTCAGTCAGTGGGTGCACTGTGATGCAGTGACTCAGTGAACTGTGATGCTGTCACTGAGTGAAATGAGATGCACTGACTGATGGAAATTGGATGCAGTGACATGAGCTGCAGTGGCTGAGTGAAATGCGATGCAGTGGCTGAGTGAAATGCGATGCAGTGGCTGAGTGAAATGCGATGCAGTGGCTGAGTGAAATGGGATGCAGTGGCTGAGTGAAATGGGATGCAGTGGCTGAGTGAAATGGGATGCAGTGGTTGAGTGAAATGGGATGCAGTGGAGCGTGAAATGGGATGCAGTGACTGGTGGAAATGAGATGCAGTGACTTAGTGAAATGGGATGCAGTGACTGAGGGACATGAGATGCAGTGAATGAGTGAAATGGGACACAGTGACTGAGGGAAATGGGACGCTTTGACAGAGGGAAATGGGACGCTTTGACAGAGGGAAATGGGACGCTTTGACTGAGGGAAATGGGATTCTTTGACTGAGGGAAATGGGATTCTTTGACTGAGGGAAATGGGATGCAGTGACTGAGGGAAATGGGATGCAGTGACTGAGGGAAATGGGATGCATTGACTGACGGAAATGGGATGCAGTGACTGTTGGAAATGGGATGCAGTGTCTGAGTGAGTAGGGATGCAGTGTCTGAGTGAGATGGGATGCAGTGTCTGAGTGAGATGGGATGCAGTGTCTGAGTGAGATGGGATGCAGTGTCTGAGTGAGATGGGATGCAGTGTCTGAGTGAGATGGGATGCAGTGTCTGAGTGAGATGGGATGCAGTGTCTGAGTGAGATGGGATGCAGTGTCTGAGTGAAATGGGATGCAGTGTCTGAGTGAAATGAGATGCAGTGACTGATGGAAATTGAATGCAGTGACAGAGTGACATGAGCTGCAGTGCCTGATGGAAATGCGATGCAGTTTCTGTGGGACATGGGATGCAGTGGCTGAGGTCCTGTGAAGGAGTGACTGAGTTAATAGGGATTCAGTGCCCGAGCGGGCTTGGGGTACAGTGACAGAGGGAAATGGGATACAGTGGCTGAGAGAAATGGGACGCACTGTCTTAGTGAAATGGGATGCAGTGAGTGAGGGACATGGGATGCAGTGAGTGAGGGACATGGGATGCAGTGAGTGAGGGACATGGGATGCAGTGAGTGAGGGACATGGGATGCAGTGAGTGAGGGACATGGGATGCAGTGAATGAGGGACATGGGATGCAGTGACTGAGGGAAGTGGGATGCAGTGACTGAGGGAAATGGGATGCAGTGACTGAGGGAAATGGGATGCAGTGACTGAGGGAAATGGGATGCAGTGACTGAGGGAAATGGGATGCAGTGACTGAGGGAAATGGCATGCAGTGACTGAGGGACATGGGATGCAGCGACACACGGACATGGTATGCAGTGACTGAGGGAATTGGGATGCAGTGACTGAGGGAATTGGGATGCAGTGACTGAGGGAAATGGGATGCAGTGACCGAGTGAAATGAGATGCAGTTTCTGAGGGAAAGGAGATGCTGTGACTATGGGAAATGGGATGCAGTGAGTGTGGGAAAGTGAATGCATCGTCTGTGAGATACGGGAAACAGTGACTGAAAGAAATGTGATGCACTGACTGTGGTGAAGGAGATGCAGTGATTGAGTGAAATGGGATGCAGTGACAGAGTGACATGAGCTGCAGTGTCTGATGGAAATGTGATGCAGTACCTGATTGAAATGGGACGCAGTGACTGAGGTACTGGGAAGGAGTGACTGAGTTCATGGGGATGCAGTGCCCAAGCGGACTTGGGGTGCAGTGAGTGAGGGAAATGGGATACAGTGCCTGAGTGAAATGAGATGCAGTGACTGAGGGAAATGGGATGCAGTGACTGAGTGAAATGAGATGCAGTGACTGAGGGAAAGGAGATGCTGTGACTGTGGGAAATGGGAAGCAGTGAGTGTGGGAAATTGAATGCAGTGCCTGTGAGATACGGGAAACAGTGACGAATGGAAATGGGATGCAGTGACTGAGTGAAATGTGATGCAGTGACTGAGGGAAATGGGATACAGTGCCTGACCGAAAAGGGACACACTGACTGAGTGAAATGGGATGCAGTGACTGAGGGACATGGGATGCAGTGACTTAGGGACATGGGATGCAGTGACACACGGACATGGGATGCACTGACTGAGGGAATTATGATGCAGTGACTGCGTGAAATGGGATGCAGTGACTGAGTGAAATGGGATGCAGTGACTGAGTGAAATGCGATGCAGTGACTGCTTGAAATGGGATGCATCACTGAGTGCAATGGGATGCAGTGACTGGGTGAAATGGGATGCAGTGACTGAGTGAAATGGGATGCAGTGACTGAGTGAAATGGGATGCACTGACCGAGTGAAATGGGATGCACTGACCTAGTGAAATGGGATGCACTGACCTAGTGAAATGGGATGCACTGACCGAGTGAAATGGGATGCACTGACCGAGTGAAATGGGATGCACTGACCGAGTGAAATGGGATGCAGTGACTGAGGGAAATGGGATGCAGTATTTGTGGGAAGAAGGATGCAATCACTGAGTGAAATGAGATGCTGAGACTGAGGGCAAGGAGATGCTGTGACGATGTGCAAAGGGATGCAGTGAATGTGGGAAATTGAATGCAGCGTCTGTGAGATAAGGGAAACAGTGACTGATGGAAATGGGATGCAGTGACTGAGGGAAATGGGATGCAGTGACTGAGGGAAATGGGACGCAGTGACTGAGTGAAATGTGATTCAGTCACTGAGTGAAATGTGATTCCGTCACTGAGTGAAATGTGATGCACTCACTGAGTGAACTGTGATTCAGTCAGTGGGTGCACTGTGATGCAGTGACACCGTGAACTGTGATGCTGTCACTGAGTGAAATGAGATGCACTGACTGATGGAAATTGGATGCAGTGGCAGAGTGACATGAGCTGCAGTGACTGAGTGACATGAGCTGCAGTGGCTGAGTGAAATGGGATGCAGTGGCTGAGTGAAATGGGATGCAGTGGCTGAGTGAAATGGGATGCAGTGGGGCGTGAAATGGGATGCAGTGACTGAGGGAACTGAGATGCAGTGACTGAGGGAACTGAGATGCAGTGACTGAGGGAACTGAGATGCAGTGACTGAGGGAAATGGGATGCAGTGACTGAGGGAAATGGGATGCAGTGACTGAGGGAAATGGGATGCAGTGACTGAGGGAAATGGGACGCAGTGACTGAATGAAATGTGATTCACTCACTGAGTGAAATGTGATTCAGTCACTGAGTGAAATGTGATTCAGTCACTGAGTGAAATGTGATTCAGTCACTGAGTGAAATGTGATTCAGTCACTGAGTGAAATGTGATTCAGTCACTGAGTGAAATGTGATTCAGTCACTGAGTGAAATGTGATTCACTCACTGAGTGAAATGTGATGCACTCACTGAGTGAAATGTGATGCACTCACTGAGTGAACTGTGATTCAGTCAGTGGGTGCACTGTGATGCAGTGACTCAGTGAACTGTGATGCTGTCACTGAGTGAAATGAGATGCACTGACTGATGGAAATTGGATGCAGTGACATGAGCTGCAGTGGCTGAGTGAAATGCGATGCAGTGGCTGAGTGAAATGCGATGCAGTGGCTGAGTGAAATGCGATGCAGTGGCTGAGTGAAATGGGATGCAGTGGCTGAGTGAAATGGGATGCAGTGGCTGAGTGAAATGGGATGCAGTGGTTGAGTGAAATGGGATGCAGTGGAGCGTGAAATGGGATGCAGTGACTGGTGGAAATGAGATGCAATGACTAAGGGAAAGGAAATGCAGTGTCTGTGGGAAATGGGATGCTGCGACTGAGGGTAATGGGATGCAGTGACTGAGGGTAATGGGATGCAGTGACTGATGGAAATGGATGCAGTGACTGAGTGAAATGGGATGCAGTGACTGATGGAAATTGGATGCAGTAACTGACGGAAATGAGATGCAGTGACTGAGGGACATGGGATGCAGTGACTGAGGGACATGGGATGCAGTGACTGAGCGAAATGGGATGCACGATTTTTGGGAAGTAGGATGCAATAACTGATTGAAAATAGATACAGAGACTGTGGGAAAGGAGATGCTGTGACGATGGGAAAATGGATGCAGTGACTGAGTGAAATGGGATGCAATGACTGCGTGAAATGCGAGGCAGTGGCTGCGTGAAATGGGATGCAGTGACTGCATGAAATGGGACGCAGTGACTGAGTGAAATGTGATTCAGTCACTGAGTGAAATGTGATTCCGTCATTGAGTGAAATGTGATGCACTCACTGAGTGAACTGTGATTCAGACAGTGAGTGAAATGTGATGCAGTGACTGAGTGAAATGTGATGCATTGACTGAGTGAAATGTGATGCAGTGACTGAGTGAAATGGGATGCAGTGACTGAGTGAAATGGGATGCAGTGACTTAGTGAAATGGGATGCAGTGACTGAGGGACATGAGATGCAGTGAATGAGTGAAATGGGACACAGTGACTGAGGGAAATGGGACGCTTTGACAGAGGGAAATGGGACGCTTTGACAGAGGGAAATGGGACGCTTTGACAGAGGGAAATGGGACGCTTTGACTGAGGGAAATGGGATTCTTTGACTGAGGGAAATGGGATTCTTTGACTGAGGGAAATGGGATGCAGTGACTGAGGGAAATGGGATGCAGTGACTTACGGAAATGGGATGCAGTGACTGACGGAAATGGGATGCAGTGACTGTTGGAAATGGGATGCAGTGTCTGAGTGAGTAGGGATGCAGTGTCTGAGTGAGTAGGGATGCAGTGTCTGAGTGAGTAGGGATGCAGTGTCTGAGTGAGATGGGATGCAGTGTCTGAGTGAGATGGGATGCAGTGTCTGAGTGAGATGGGATGCAGTGTCTGAGTGAGATGGGATGCAGTGTCTGAGTGAGATGGGATGCAGTGTCTGAGTGAAATGGGATGCAGTGTCTGAGTGAAATGAGATGCAGTGACTGATGGAAATTGAATGCAGTGACAGAGTGACATGAGCTGCAGTGCCTGATGGAAATGCGATGCAGTTTCTGTGGGACATGGGATGCAGTGGCTGAGGTCCTGTGAAGGAGTGACTGAGTTAATAGGGATTCAGTGCCCGAGCGGGCTTGGGGTACAGTGACAGAGGGAAATGGGATACAGTGGCTGAGAGAAATGGGACGCACTGTCTTAGTGAAATGGGATGCAGTGAGTGAGGGACATGGGATGCAGTGAGTGAGGGACATGGGATGCAGTGAGTGAGGGACATGGGATGCAGTGAGTGAGGGACATGGGATGCAGTGAATGAGGGACATGGGATGCACTGACTGAGGGAAGTGGGATGCAGTGACTGAGGGAAATGGGATGCAGTGACTGAGGGAAATGGGATGCAGTGACTGAGGGAAATGGGATGCAGTGACTGAGGGAAATGGGATGCAGTGACTGAGGGAAATGGCATGCAGTGACTGAGGGACATGGGATGCAGCGACACACGGACATGGTATGCAGTGACTGAGGGAATTGGGATGCAGTGACTGAGGGAATTGGGATGCAGTGACTGAGGGAAATGGGATGCAGTGACCGAGTGAAATGAGATGCAGTTTCTGAGGGAAAGGAGATGCTGTGACTATGGGAAATGGGATGCAGTGAGTGTGGGAAAGTGAATGCATCGTCTGTGAGATACGGGAAACAGTGACTGAAAGAAATGTGATGCACTGACTGTGGTGAAGGAGATGCAGTGATTGAGTGAAATGGGATGCAGTGACAGAGTGACATGAGCTGCAGTGTCTGATGGAAATGTGATGCAGTACCTGATTGAAATGGGACGCAGTGACTGAGGTACTGGGAAGGAGTGACTGAGTTCATGGGGATGCAGTGCCCAAGCGGACTTGGGATGCAGTGAGTGAGGGAAATGGGATACAGTGCCTGAGTGAAATGAGATGCAGTGACTGAGGGAAATGGGATGCAGTGACTGAGTGAAATGAGATGCAGTGACTGAGGGAAAGGAGATGCTGTGACTGTGGGAAATGGGAAGCAGTGAGTGTGGGAAATTGAATGCAGTGCCTGTGAGATACGGGAAACAGTGACGAATGGAAATGGGATGCAGTGACTGAGTGAAATGTGATGCAGTGACTGAGGGAAATGGGATACAGTGCCTGACCGAAAAGGGACACACTGACTGAGTGAAATGGGATGCAGTGACTGAGGGACATGGGATGCAGTGACTTAGGGACATGGGATGCAGTGACACACGGACATGGGATGCACTGACTGAGGGAATTATGATGCAGTGACTGCGTGAAATGGGATGCAGTGACTGAGTGAAATGGGATGCAGTGACTGAGTGAAATGCGATGCAGTGACTGCTTGAAATGGGATGCATCACTGAGTGCAATGGGATGCAGTGACTGGGTGAAATGGGATGCAGTGACTGAGTGAAATGTGATGCAGTGACTGAGTGAAATGTGATGCAGTGACTGAGTGAAATGTGATGCAGTGACTGAGTGAAATGGGATGCAGTGGCTGCGTGAAATGGCATGCAGTGGCTGCGTGAAATGGGATGCAGTGGCTGCGTGAAATGGGATGCAGTGGCTGCGTGAAATGGGATGCAGTGGCTGCGTGAAATGGGATGCAGTGGCTGCGTGAAATGGGATGCAGTGACTGAGTGAAATGTGATGCAGTGGCTGCTTGAAATTGGATGCATCACTGAGTGCAATGGGATGCAGTGACCGATGGAAATTGGATGCAGTGACAGAGTGACATGAGCTGCAGTGTCTGATGTAAATGTGATGCGGTGACTGAGGGAAATGGGATGCAGTGACTCAGGGAAATGGGATGCAGTGACTGAGGGAAATTGAATTCATCGTCTGTGAGATGCGGGAAACAGTGACTGATGGAAATGTGATGCAGTGACTGTGGTGAAGGAGATGCAGTGATTGAGTAGATGGGATGCAGTGACTGAGTGAAATGTGATGCAGTGACTGAGTGAAATGTGATGCAGTGACTGAGTGAAATGTGATGCAGTGACTGAGTGAAATGTGATGCAGTGACTGAGTGAAATGGGATGCAGTGACTGAGTGAAATGGGATGCACTGACCGAGTGAAATGGGATGCACTGACCTAGTGAAATGGGATGCACTGACCTAGTGAAATGGGATGCACTGACCGAGTGAAATGGGATGCACTGACCGAGTGAAATGGGATGCACTGACCGAGTGAAATGGGATGCACTGACCGAGTGAAATGGGATGCAGTGACTGAGGGAAATGGGATGCAGTATTTGTGGGAAGAAGGATGCAATCACTGAGTGAAATGAGATGCTGAGACTGAGGGCAAGGAGATGCTGTGACGATGTGCAAAGGGATGCAGTGAATGTGGGAAATTGAATGCAGCGTCTGTGAGATAAGGGAAACAGTGACTGATGGAAATGGGATGCAGTGACTGAGGGAAATGGGACGCAGTGACTGAGGGAAATGGGACGCAGTGACTGAGTGAAATGTGATTCAGTCACTGAGTGAAATGTGATTCCGTCACTGAGTGAAATGTGATGCACTCACTGAGTGAACTGTGATTCAGTCAGTGGGTGCACTGTGATGCAGTGACACCGTGAACTGTGATGCTGTCACTGAGTGAAATGAGATGCACTGACTGATGGAAATTGGATGCAGTGGCAGAGTGACATGAGCTGCAGTGACTGAGTGACATGAGCTGCAGTGACTGAGTGAAATGCGATGCAGTGGCTGAGTGAAATGGGATGCAGTGGCTGAGTGAAATGGGATGCAGTGGCTGAGTGAAATGGGATGCAGTGGCTGAGTGAAATGGGATGCAGTGGGGCGTGAAATGGGATGCAGTGACTGAGGGAACTGAGATGCAGTGACTGAGGGAACTGAGATGCAGTGACTGAGGGAACTGAGATGCAGTGACTGAGGGAAATGGGATGCAGTGACTGAGGGAAATGGGATGCAGTGACTGAGGGAAATGGGACGCAGTGACTGAATGAAATGTGATTCACTCACTGAGTGAAATGTGATTCAGTCACTGAGTGAAATGTGATTCAGTCACTGAGTGAAATGTGATTCAGTCACTGAGTGAAATGTGATTCAGTCACTGAGTGAAATGTGATTCAGTCACTGAGTGAAATGTGATGCACTCACTGAGTGAAATGTGATGCACTCACTGAGTGAAATGTGATGCACTCACTGAGTGAACTGTGATTCAGTCAGTGGGTGAACTGTGATGCAGTGACTCAGTGAACTGTGATGCTGTCACTGAGTGAAATGAGATGCACTGACTGATGGAAATTGGATGCAGTGACATGAGCTGCAGTGGCTGAGTGAAATGCGATGCAGTGGCTGAGTGAAATGCGATGCAGTGGCTGAGTGAAATGCGATGCAGTGGCTGAGTGAAATGCGATGCAGTGGCTGAGTGAAATGGGATGCAGTGGTTGAGTGAAATGGGATGCAGTGGTTGAGTGAAATGGGATGCAGTGGGGCGTGAAATGGGATGCAGTGACTGGTGGAAATGAGATGCAATGACTAAGGGAAAGGAAATGCAGTGTCTGTGGGAAATGGGATGCTGCGACTGAGGGTAATGGGATGCTGCGACTGAGGGTAATGGGATGCAGTGACTGAGGGTAATGGGATGCAGTGACTGATGGAAATGGATGCAGTGACTGAGTGAAATGGGATGCAGTGACTGATGGAAATTGGATGCAGTAACTGACGGAAATGAGATGCAGTGACTGAGGGACATGGGATGCAGTGACTGAGGGACATGGGATGCAGTGACTGAGCGAAATGGGATGCACGATTTTTGGGAAGTAGGATGCAATAACTGATTGAAAATAGATACAGAGACTGTGGGAAAGGAGATGCTGTGACGATGGGAAAATGGATGCAGTGACTGAGTGAAATGGGATGCAATGACTGCGTGAAATGCGAGGCAGTGGCTGCGTGAAATGGGATGCAGTGACTCAGTGAAATGTGATTCAGTCACTGAGTGAAATGTGATTCCGTCACTGAGTGAAATATGATGCACTCACTCAGTGTACTGTGATTCAGTCACTGAGTCATCTGTGATTCAGTCACTGAGTGAACTGTGATGCAGTCACTGAGTGAAATGGGATGCAGTGGCTCAGGGAAATAGGATGCAGTGACTGAGTGAAATGGGATGCAGTGACTGATGGAAATGGGATGCAGTGACTCAGTGAAATGAGATACATTGACTGAGTGAAATGGAATGCAGTAACTGAGGGAAATGGGATGCAGTGGCTGAGCGAAATGGGATGCAGTGACTGTGGCAAATGTGTTGCAGTGACTGTGAGAAATGTGTTGCAGTGACTGAGGGAAATGGGATGCAGTGACTGAGTGAAATGGGATGCAGTGACTGAGGGAAATGGGATGCAGTGACAGAGGGAAATGGGACGCAGTGACTGAGTGAAATGGGATGCAGTGTCTGGATGAAATGGGATGCAGTGACTGGATGAAATGGGATGCAGTGACTGGATGAAATGGGATGCAGTGACTGAGTGAAATGGGATGCAGTGACTGAGTGAAATGGGATGCAGTGACTGAGTGAAATGGGATGCAGTGACAGAGTGAAATGGGACGCAGTGACTGAGTGAAATGGGATGCAGTGTCTGGATGAAATGGGATGCAGTGACTGAGTGAAATGGGACGCAGTGACAGAGGGAAATGGGATGCAGTGACAGAGGGAAATGGGACGCAGTGACTGAGTGAAATGGGATGCAGTGACAGAGGGAAATGGGACGCAGTGACTGAGTGAAATGGGATGCAGTGACCGTGGGAAATGGGATGCAGTGTCTGAGTGAAATGGGATGCAGTGCCTGAGTGAAATGGGATACTGTGACTGAGTGAAATGGGATACTGTGACTGAGTGAAATGGGATACTGTGACTGAGGGAAATGGGATGCAGTGGCTGAGGGAAATGGGATGCAGTGGCTGAGGGAAATGGGATGCAGTGGCTGGGCGAAATGGGATGCAGTGGCTGGGCGAAATGGGATGCAGTGTCTGAGGGAAAGGAGATGCTGTGACTATGGGAAATGGGATGCAGTGAGTGTGGGAAAGTGAATGCATCGTCTGTGAGATACGGGAAACAGTGACTGAAAGAAATGTGATGCACTGACTGTGGTGAAGGAGATGCAGTGATTGAGTGAAATGGGATGCAGTGACAGAGTGACATGAGCTGCAGTGTCTGATGGAAATGTGATGCAGTACCTGATTGAAATGGGACGCAGTGACTGAGGTACTGGGAAGGAGTGACTGAGTTCATGGGGATGCAGTGCCCAAGCGGACTTGGGGTGCAGTGAGTGAGGGAAATGGGATACAGTGCCTGAGTGAAATGAGATGCAGTGACTGAGGGAAATGGGATGCAGTGACTGAGTGAAATGAGATGCAGTGACTGAGGGAAAGGAGATGCTGTGACTGTGGGAAATGGGAAGCAGTGAGTGTGGGAAATTGAATGCAGTGCCTGTGAGATACGGGAAACAGTGACGAATGGAAATGGGATGCAGTGACTGAGTGAAATGTGATGCAGTGACTGAGGGAAATGGGATACAGTGCCTGACCGAAAAGGGACACACTGACTGAGGGACATGGGATGCAGTGACTGAGGGACATGGGATGCAGTGACTGAGGGACATGGGATGCAGTGACTTAGGGACATGGGATGCAGTGACTTAGGGACATGGGATGCAGTGACACACGGACATGGGATGCACTGACTGAGGGAATTATGATGCAGTGACTGCGTGAAATGGGATGCAGTGACTGGGTGAAATGGGATGCAGTGACTGAGTGAAATGTGATGCAGTGACTGAGTGAAATGTGATGCAGTGACTGAGTGAAATGTGATGCAGTGGCTGCGTGAAATGGGATGCAGTGGCTGCGTGAAATGGGATGCAGTGGCTGCGTGAAATGGGATGCAGTGACTGAGTGAAATGTGATGCAGTGGCTGCTTGAAATTGGATGCATCACTGAGTGCAATGGGATGCAGTGACCGATGGAAATTGGATGCAGTGACAGAGTGACATGAGCTGCAGTGTCTGATGTAAATGTGATGCGGTGACTGAGGGAAATGGGATGCAGTGACTCAGGGAAATGGGATGCAGTGACTGAGGGAAATTGAATTCATCGTCTGTGAGATGCGGGAAACAGTGACTGATGGAAATGTGATGCAGTGACTGTGGTGAAGGAGATGCAGTGATTGAGTAGATGGGATGCAGTGACTGAGTGAAATGTGATGCAGTGACTGAGTGAAATGTGATGCAGTGACTGAGTGAAATGTGATGCAGTGACTGAGTGAAATGTGATGCAGTGACTGAGTGAAATGGGATGCAGTGACTGAGTGAAATGGGATGCACTGACCGAGTGAAATGGGATGCACTGACCTAGTGAAATGGGATGCACTGACCGAGTGAAATGGGATGCACTGACCGAGTGAAATGGGATGCACTGACTGAGTGAAATGGGATGCAGTGACTGAGGGAAATGGGATGCAGTATTTGTGGGAAGAAGGATGCAATCACTGAGTGAAATGAGATGCTGAGACTGAGGGCAAGGAGATGCTGTGACGATGTGCAAAGGGATGCAGTGAATGTGGGAAATTGAATGCAGCGTCTGTGAGATAAGGGAAACAGTGACTGATGGAAATGGGATGCAGTGACTGAGGGAAATGGGATGCAGTGACTGAGGGAAATGGGACGCAGTGACTGAGTGAAATGTGATTCAGTCACTGAGTGAAATGTGATTCCGTCACTGAGTGAAATGTGATGCACTCACTGAGTGAACTGTGATTCAGTCAGTGGGTGCACTGTGATGCAGTGACACCGTGAACTGTGATGCTGTCACTGAGTGAAATGAGATGCACTGACTGATGGAAATTGGATGCAGTGGCAGAGTGACATGAGCTGCAGTGACTGAGTGACATGAGCTGCAGTGACTGAGTGAAATGCGATGCAGTGGCTGAGTGAAATGGGATGCAGTGGCTGAGTGAAATGGGATGCAGTGGCTGAGTGAAATGGGATGCAGTGGCTGAGTGAAATGGGATGCAGTGGGGCGTGAAATGGGATGCAGTGACTGAGGGAACTGAGATGCAGTGACTGAGGGAACTGAGATGCAGTGACTGAGGGAACTGAGATGCAGTGACTGAGGGAAATGGGATGCAGTGACTGAGGGAAATGGGATGCAGTGACTGAGGGAAATGGGACGCAGTGACTGAATGAAATGTGATTCACTCACTGAGTGAAATGTGATTCAGTCACTGAGTGAAATGTGATTCAGTCACTGAGTGAAATGTGATTCAGTCACTGAGTGAAATGTGATTCAGTCACTGAGTGAAATGTGATGCACTCACTGAGTGAAATGTGATGCACTGACTGATGGAAATTGGATGCAGTGACATGAGCTGCAGTGGCTGAGTGAAATGTGATGCAGTGGCTGAGTGAAATGCGATGCAGTGGCTGAGTGAAATGGGATGCAGTGGCTGAGTGAAATGGGATGCAGTGGCTGAGTGAAATGGGATGCAGTGGCTGAGTGAAATGGGATGCAGTGGTTGAGTGAAATGGGATGCAGTGGGGCGTGAAATGGGATGCAGTGACTGGTGGAAATGAGATGCAATGACTAAGGGAAAGGAAATGCAGTGTCTGTGGGAAATGGGATGCTGCGACTGAGGGTAATGGGATGCAGTGACTGAGGGTAATGGGATGCAGTGACTGATGGAAATGGATGCAGTGACTGAGTGAAATGGGATGCAGTGACTGATGGAAATTGGATGCAGTAACTGACGGAAATGAGATGCAGTGACTGAGGGACATGGGATGCAGTGACTGAGGGACATGGGATGCAGTGACTGAGGGACATGGGATGCAGTGACTGAGCGAAATGGGATGCACGATTTTTGGGAAGTAGGATGCAATAACTGATTGAAAATAGATACAGAGACTGTGGGAAAGGAGATGCTGTGACGATGGGAAAATGGATGCAGTGACTGAGTGAAATGGGATGCAATGACTGCGTGAAATGCGAGGCAGTGGCTGTGTGAAATGGGATGCAGTGACTCAGTGAAATGTGATTCAGTCACTGAGTGAAATGTGATTCCGTCACTGAGTGAAATATGATGCACTCACTCAGTGTACTGTGATTCAGTCACTGAGTCATCTGTGATTCAGTCACTGAGTGAACTGTGATGCAGTCACTGAGTGAAATGGGATGCAGTGGCTCAGGGAAATAGGATGCAGTGACTGAGTGAAATGGGATGCAGTGACTGATGGAAATGGGATGCAGTGACTCAGTGAAATGAGATACATTGACTGAGTGAAATGGAATGCAGTAACTGAGGGAAATGGGATGCAGTGGCTGAGCGAAATGGGATGCAGTGACTGTGGCAAATGTGTTGCAGTGACTGTGAGAAATGTGTTGCAGTGACTGAGGGAAATGGGATGCAGTGACTGAGTGAAATGGGATGCAGTGACTGAGGGAAATGGGATGCAGTGACAGAGGGAAATGGGACGCAGTGACTGAGTGAAATGGGATGCAGTGTCTGGATGAAATGGGATGCAGTGACTGGATGAAATGGGATGCAGTGACTGGATGAAATGGGATGCAGTGACTGAGTGAAATGGGATGCAGTGACTGAGTGAAATGGGATGCAGTGACTGAGTGAAATGGGATGCAGTGACAGAGTGAAATGGGACGCAGTGACAGAGGGAAATGGGATGCAGTGACAGAGGGAAATGGGACGCAGTGACTGAGTGAAATGGGATGCAGTGACAGAGGGAAATGGGACGCAGTGACTGAGTGAAATGGGATGCAGTGACCGTGGGAAATGGGATGCAGTGTCTGAGTGAAATGGGATGCAGTGCCTGAGTGAAATGGGATACTGTGACTGAGGGAAATGGGATGCAGTGGCTGAGGGAAATGGGATGCAGTGGCTGAGGGAAATGGGATGCAGTGGCTGGGCGAAATGGGACGCAGTGACAGAGGGAAATGGGATGCAGTGACAGAGGGAAATGGGACGCAGTGACTGAGTGAAATGGGATGCAGTGACAGAGGGAA
This sequence comes from Stegostoma tigrinum, assembly GCF_030684315.1. Taxonomy (NCBI): domain Eukaryota; kingdom Metazoa; phylum Chordata; class Chondrichthyes; order Orectolobiformes; family Stegostomatidae; genus Stegostoma; species Stegostoma tigrinum. Next base: position 359,147 of record NW_026728129.1, on the reverse strand, counting down.
ATGGGACGCAGTGACTGAGTGAAATGGGATGCAGTGACCGTGGGAAATGGGATGCAGTGTCTGAGTGAAATGGGATGCAGTGCCTGAGTGAAATGGGATACTGTGACTGAGTGAAATGGGATACTGTGACTGAGTGAAATGGGATGCAGTGGCTGAGGGAAATGGGATGCAGTGGCTGAGGGAAATGGGATGCAGTGGCTGGGCGAAATGGGATGCAGTACCTGACGGAACTTGAATGCAGCGTCAGTTGAGAAACGGGATGCAGTGACGTAGTGAAATGGGATGCAGTGACTGAGTGAAATGAGAGGGAGTGACTGAGTGAAGTGGGAGGCCGTGACTGAGTGAAGTGGGAGGCAGTGACTGAGTGAAGTGGGAGGCAGTGACTGAGTGAAGTGGGAGGCAGTGACTGAGGGTAATGGGATGCAGTGACTGAGTGAAGTGGGAGGCAGTGACTGAGTGAAGTGGGAGGCAGTGACTGAGTGAAGTGGGAGGCAGTGACTGAGTGAAGTGGGAGGCAGTGACTGAGTGAAGTGGGAGGCAGTGACTGAGGGTAATGGGATGCAGTGACAGAGGGTAATGGGATGCAATGAGAGAGGGTAATGGGATGCAGTGACTGAGCGTAATGGGATGCAGTGACTGAGTGAAATGGGATGCAGTGACTGAGGGTAATGTGATGCAGTGACTGAGTGAAATGCGATGCTGTGACTGAGGAAGGGTCATGGAGTGACTGAGTGAAATGGGGTGCTGAGACTGAGTGAAATGGGATGCAGTGACTGAGTGAAATGGGATGCAGTGACTGAGTGAAATGGGATGCAGTGACTGAGTGAAATGGGATGCAGTGACTGAGTGAATTGGGATGCAGTGACTGAGTGAAATAGGGTGCCTAGACTGACGGTAATGGGATGCAGTCACTGAGTGAAATGGCATGCAGTGACTGAGTGAAATGGGATGCAGTGATTGAGGGAAATAAGATGCAGTGACTGAGGGAAATGAGATGCAGTGACTGAGGGAATGGAGATGCAGTGACTTGGAAATGGAATGCTGTGACTGAGGGCAATGGGATGCACTGTCTCAGTTCAGTGAGATGCACTGTCTCAGTTAAATGGGATGCAGTGACTGATTCAAATGGGATGCAGTGACTGATTCAAATGGGATGCAGTGACTGAGTCAAATGCGATGCAGTGACTGGATGAAATGGGATGCAGTGTCTGGATGAAGTGGGATGCAGTGACTGAGTGAAATGGGATGCAGTGACAGAGGGAAATGGGACGCAGTGACTGAGTGTAATGGGACGCAGTGACTGAGGGTAATGTGATGCCGTGACTGTGGGGAATATTGCGCGGTGACTGATGGAAATCGATTCGCTGTCTCAGTTGAATAGGATTCACTCTCTCCATTAAATGGGATGCAGTGACTGTGGGAAATGGGATGTAGTGACTGACTGAAATGGGATGTAGTGACTGAGGGAAATGGGGTGCTGTGACTGACTGAAATGGGATGCTGTGACTGAGGGAAATGGGATGCAGTGACTGTGGGAATTGGGTTGCAGTGACGATAGGAAAAGGTTGCAGTGACTGAGTGAAATGGGATGCAGTGTCTGGATGAAATGGGATGCAGTGACTGGATGAAATGGGATGCAGTGACAGAGGGAAATGGGATGCAGTGACTGAGTGAAATGGGACGCAGTGACAGAGGGAAATGGGACGCAGTGACTGAGTGAAATGGGATGCAGTGACCGTGGGAAATGGGATGCAGTGTCTGAGTGAAATGGGATGCAGTGTCTGAGTGAAATGGGATGCAGTGGCTGGGCGAAATGGGATGCAGTGACTGAGTGAAATGGGATGCAGTGACTGAGGGAAATGGTGTGCAGTGACTGAGGAAATGGGATGCAGTACCTGACGGAACTTGAATGCAGCGTCAGTTGAGAAACGGGATGCAGTGACGTAGTGAAATGGGATGCAGTGACTGAGTGAAATGAGAGGGAGTGACTGAGTGAAGTGGGAGGCAGTGACTGAGTGAAGTGGGAGGCAGTGACTGAGTGAAGTGGGAGGCAGTGACTGAGGGTAATGGGATGCAGTGACAGAGGGTAATGGGATGGAGTGACTGAGTGAAATGCGATGCTGTGACTGAGCGTAATGGGATGCAGTGACTGAGTGAAATGGGATGCAGTGACTGAGGAAGGGACATGGAGTGACTGAGTGAAATGGGGTGCTGAGACTGAGTGAAATGGGATGCAGTGACTGAGTGAAATGGGATGCAGTGACTGAGTGAAATGGGATGCAGTGACTGAGTGAATTGGGATGCAGTGACTGAGTGAAATGGGGTGCCTAGACTGACGGTAATGGGATGCAGTCACTGAGTGAAATGGCATGCAGTGACTGAGTGAAATGGGATGCAGTGATTGAGGGAAATAAGATGCAGTGACTGAGGGAAATGAGATGCAGTGACTGAGGGAATGGAGATGCAGTGACTTGGAAATGGAATGCTGTGACTGAGGGCAATGGGATGCACTGTCTCAGTTCAGTGAGATGCACTGTCTCAGTTAAATGGGATGCAGTGACTGATTCAAATGGGATGCAGTGACTGAGTCAAATGCGATGCAGTGACTGGATGAAATGGGATGCAGTGACTGAGTGAAATGGGATGCAGTGACTGAGTGAAATGGGATGCAGTGACAGAGGGAAATGGGACGCAGTGACTGAGTGTAATGGGACGCAGTGACTGAGGGTAATGTGATGCCGTGACTGTGGGGAATATTGCGCGGTGACTGATGGAAATCGATTTGCTGTCTCAGTTGAATAGGATTCACTCTCTCCATTAAATGGGATGCAGTGACTGTGGGAAATGGGATGTAGTGACTGACTGAAATGGGATGTAGTGACTGAGTGAAATGGGGTGCTGTGACTGACTGAAATGGGATGCTGTGACTGAGGGAAATGGGATGCAGTGACTGTGGGAATTGGGTTGCAGTGACGATAGGAAAAGGTTGCAGTGACTGTGTGAAATGGGATGCAGTGACTGATGGAAATGGGATGCAGTGACTCAGTGAAATGAGATACATTGACTGAGTGAAATGGAATGCAGTAACTGAGGGAAATGGGATGCAGTGGCTGAGCGAAATGGGATGCAGAGACTGTGGCAAATGTGTTGCAGTGACTGTGAGAAATGTGTTGCAGTGACTGTGAGAAATGTGTTGCAGTGACTGAGGGAAATGGGATGCAGTGACTGAGGGAAATGGGATGCAGTGACTGAGGGAAATGGGATGCAGTGACTGAGGGAAATGGGATGCAGTGTCTGGATGAAATGGGATGCAGTGACTGGATGAAATGGGATGCAGTGACTGGATGAAATGGGATGCAGTGACTGAGTGAAATGGGATGCAGTGACTGAGGGAAATGGGATGCAGTGACAGAGGGAAATGTGACGCAGTGACTGAGTGAAATGGGATGCAGTGACAGAGGGAAATGGGACGCCATGACTGAGCGAAATGGGATGCAGTGACCGTGGGAAATGGGATGCAGTGTCTGAGTGAAAAGGGATGCAGTGTCTGAGTGAAAAGGGATGCAGTGTCTGAGTGAAATGGGATGCAGTGTCTGAGTGAAATGGGATGCATTGTCTGAGTGAAATGGGATGCAGTGACTGAGGGAAATGGGATGCAGTGGCTGAGGGAAATGGGATGCAGTGGCTGAGGGAAATGGGATGCAGTGGCTGGGCGAAATGGGATGCAGTGACTGAGTGAAATGGGATGCAGTGACTGAGGGAAATGGTGTGCAGTGACTGAGGAAATGGGATGCAGTACCTGACGGTACTTGAATGCAGCGTCAGTTGAGAAACGGGATGCAGTGACGTAGTGAAATGGGATGCAGTGACTGAGTGAAGTGGGAGGCAGTGACTGAGTGAAGTGGGAGGCAGTGACTGAGTGAAGTGGGAGGCAGTGACTGAGGGTAATGGGATGCAGTGACTGAGGGTAATGGGATGCAGTGACTGAGTGAAATGGGATGCAGTGACTGAGGGTAATGTGATGCAGTGACTGAGTGAAATGCGATGCTGTGACTGAGGAAGGGACATGGAGTGACTGAGTGAAATGGGGTGCTGAGACTGAGTGAAATGGGATGCAGTGACTGAGTGAAATGGGATGCAGTGACAGAGGGTAATGGGATGCAGTGAGAGAGGGTAATGGGATGCAGTGACTGAGCGTAATGGGATGCAGTGACTGAGTGAAATGGGATGCAGTGACTGAGGGTAATGTGATGCAGTGACTGAGTGAAATGCGATGCTGTGACTGAGGAAGGGTCATGGAGTGACTGAGTGAAATGGGGTGCTGAGACTGAGTGAAATGGGATGCAGTGACTGAGTGAAATGGGATGCAGTGACTGAGTGAAATGGGATGCAGTGACTGAGTGAAATGGGATGCAGTGACTGAGTGAAATGGGATGCAGTGACTGAGTGAATTGGGATGCAGTGACTGAGTGAAATAGGGTGCCTAGACTGACGGTAATGGGATGCAGTCACTGAGTGAAATGGCATGCAGTGACTGAGTGAAATGGGATGCAGTGATTGAGGGAAATAAGATGCAGTGACTGAGGGAAATGAGATGCAGTGACTGAGGGAATGGAGATGCAGTGACTTGGAAATGGAATGCTGTGACTGAGGGCAATGGGATGCACTGTCTCAGTTCAGTGAGATGCACTGTCTCAGTTAAATGGGATGCAGTGACTGATTCAAATGGGATGCAGTGACTGATTCAAATGGGATGCAGTGACTGAGTCAAATGCGATGCAGTGACTGGATGAAATGGGATGCAGTGTCTGGATGAAGTGGGATGCAGTGACTGAGTGAAATGGGATGCAGTGACTGAGTGAAATGGGATGCAGTGACTGAGTGAAATGGGATGCAGTGACAGAGGGAAATGGGACGCAGTGACTGAGTGTAATGGGACGCAGTGACTGAGGGTAATGTGATGCCGTGACTGTGGGGAATATTGCGCGGTGACTGATGGAAATCGATTCGCTGTCTCAGTTGAATAGGATTCACTCTCTCCATTAAATGGGATGCAGTGACTGTGGGAAATGGGATGTAGTGACTGACTGAAATGGGATGTAGTGACTGAGTGAAATGGGGTGCTGTGACTGACTGAAATGGGATGCTGTGACTGAGGGAAATGGGATGCAGTGACTGTGGGAATTGGGTTGCAGTGACGATAGGAAAAGGTTGCAGTGACTGAGGGAAATGGGATGCAGTGACTGAGGGAAATGGGAGGCAGTGATGATGGGAAATGGGCCGCAGTGGCTGAATGAAATGGGCCGCAGTGCCTGAGTGAAATGGGCCGCAGTGCCTGAGTGAAATGGGCCGCAGTGCTTGAGTGAAATGGGATGCAGTGCCTGAGTGAAATGGGATGTAGTGACTGTTTGAAATGGGATGTAGTGACTGAGTGAAATGGGATGTAGTGACTGAGTGAAATGGGATGTAGTGACTGAGGGAAATGGGATGCAGTGACTGAGTGAAGTGGGATGCAGTGACTTCGTGAAATGTGGTGCAGTGACTGAGTGAAATGGGATGCAGTGACTGAGGGTAATGAGACGCAGTGACTGAGGATAATGAGACACAGTGACTGAGTGAAATGCGATGCAGTGACTGAGGGAAAGGAGATGCAGTGACTGAGGGAAAGGAGATGCAGTGACTGTGGCAAATGTGTTGCAGTGACTTTGGCAAATGTGTTGCAGTGACTGTGAGAAATGTGTTGCAGTGACTGAGGGAAATGGGATGCAGTGAGTGAGGGAAATGGGCTGCAGTGTCTGAGTGAAATGGGCTGCAGTGTCTGAGTGAAATGGGCTGCAGTGCCTGAGGGTAATGGGATGCAGTGCCTGAGGGTAATGGGATGCAGTGCCTGAGGGTATTGGGATGCAGTGCTTGAGGGTGATGGGATGCAGTGACAGAGTGAAATGGGATGCAGTGATTGAGTGATATTGGATGTAGTGACTGAGTGAAATGGGATGTCGTGACTGAGTGAAATGGGATGCAGTGCCTGAGTGAAATGTGATGCCGTGACTATGGGAAATGGGATGCACTGACTGAGTGAGATGGGGTGCCGGGACTGTGGGGAGTAGGGTGTGGTGACTGATGGAAATTGATTCACTGTCTCAGTTGAACAGGATTCACTGTCTCCATAAAATGGGATGCAGTGACTGAGTGAAATGGGATGCAGTGACTGAACGAAATGAGGTGCCATGACTGAGGGAAAGTAGATGCAGTGACTGAGGGAAAGTAGATGCAGTGACTGAGGGAAAGGAGATGCAGTGACCATGGGAAATGGGTTGCAGTGACTGTGAGAAATGTTTGCAGTGACTGTGGGAAAAGGGATGCAGTGTCTGAGTGAAAAGGGATGCAGTGTCTGAGTGAAATGGGATGCAGTGTCTGAGTGAAATGGGATGCAGTGTCTGAGTGAAATGGGATGCAGTGTCTGAGTGAAATGGGATGCAGTGACTGAGGGAAATGGGATGCAGTGGCTGAGGGAAATGGGATGCAGTGGCTGAGGGAAATGGGATGCAGTGGCTGGGCGAAATGGGATGCAGTACCTGACGGAACTTGAATGCAGCGTCAGTTGAGAAACGGGATGCAGTGACGTAGTGAAATGGGATGCAGTGACTGAGTGAAATGAGAGGCAGTGACTGAGTGAAGTGGGAGGCAGTGACTGAGTGAAGTGGGAGGCAGTGACTGAGTGAAGTGGGAGGCAGTGACTGAGGGTAATGGGATGCAGTGACAGAGGGTAATGGGATGCAGTAACAGAGGGTAATGGGATGGAGTGACTGAGCGTAATGGGATGCAGTGACTGAGTGAAATGGGATGCAGTGACTGAGTGAAATGCGATGCTGTGACTGAGGAAGGGACATGGAGTGACTGAGTGAAATGGGGTGCTGAGACTGAGTGAAATGGGATGCAGTGACTGAGTGAAATGGGATGCAGTGACTGAGTGAAATGGGATGCAGTGATTGAGGGAAATAAGATGCAGTGACTGAGGGAAATGAGATGCAGTGACTGAGGGAATGGAGATGCCGTGACTTGGAAATGGAATGCTGTGACTGAGGGCAATGGGATGCACTGTCTCAGTTCAGTGAGATGCACTGTCTCAGTTCAGTGAGATGCACTGTCTCAGTTCAGTGAGATGCACTGTCTCAGTTAAATGGGATGCAGTGACTGATTCAAATGGGATGCAGTGACTGAGTCAAATGCGATGCAGTGACTGGATGAAGTGGGATGCAGTGTCTGGATGAAGTGGGATGCAGTGACTGAGTGAAATGGGATGCAGTGACTGAGTGAAATGGGATGCAGTGACTGAGTGAAATGGGATGCAGTGACTGAGTGAAATGGGATGCAGTGACAGAGGGAAATGGGACGCAGTGACTGAGTGTAATGGGACGCAGTGACTGAGGGTAATGTGATGCCGTGACTGTGGGGAATATTGCGCGGTGACTGATGGAAATCGATTCGCTGTCTCAGTTGAATAGGATTCACTCTCTCCATTAAATGGGATGCAGTGACTGTGGGAAATGGGATGTAGTGACTGACTGAAATGGGATGTAGTGACTGAGTGAAATGGGGTGCTGTGACTGACTGAAATGGGATGCTGTGACTGAGGGAAATGGGATGCAGTGACTGTGGGAATTGGGTTGCAGTGACGATAGGAAAAGGTTGCAGTGACTGAGTGAAATGGGATGCAGTGACTGAGGGAAATGGGAGGCAGTGATGATGGGAAATGGGCCGCAGTGGCTGAATGAAATGGGCCGCAGTGCCTGAGTGAAATGGGCCGCAGTGCCTGAGTGAAATGGGCCGCAGTGCTTGAGTGAAATGGGATGCAGTGCCTGAGGGTAATGGGATGCAGTGACTGAGTGAAATGGGATGCAGTGACTGAGTGAAATGGGATGTAGTGACTGAGTGAAATGGGATGTAGTGACTGAGTGAAATGGGATGTAGTGACTGAGTGAAATGGGATGTAGTGACTGAGGGAAATGGGATGCAGTGACTGAGGGAAATGGGATGCAGTGACTGAGTGAAGTGGGATGCAGTGACTGCGTGAAATGTGGTGCAGTGACTGAGTGAAATGGGACGCAGTGACTGAGGGTAATGAGACGCAGTGACTGAGGATAATGAGACACAGTGACTGAGTGAAATGCGATGCAGTGACTGAGGGAAAGGAGATGCAGTGACTGTGGCAAATGTGTTGCAGTGACTTTGGCAAATGTGTTGCAGTGACTGTGAGAAATGTGTTGCAGTGACTGAGGGAAATGGGATGCAGTGAGTGAGGGAAATGGGTGGCAGTGCCTGAGTGAAATGGGCTGCAGTGTCTGAGTGAAATGGGCTGCAGTGCCTGAGGGTAATGGGATGCAGTGCCTGAGGGTATTGGGATGCAGTGCCTGAGGGTAATGGGATGCAGTGACAGAGTGAAATGGGATGCAGTGATTGAGTGATATTGGATGTAGTGACTGAGTGAAATGGGATGTAGTGCCTGAGTGAAATGTGATGCCGTGACTATGGGAAATGGGATGCACTGACTGAGTGAGATGGGGTGCCGGGACTGTGGGGAGTAGGGTGCGGTGACTGATGGAAATTGATTCACTGTCTCAGTTGAACAGGATTCACTGTCTCCATTAAATGGGATGCAGTGACTGAGTGAAATGGGATGCAGTGACTGAACGAAATGAGTTGCAGTGACAGAGGGAAATGAGATGCAGTGAATGAGGGACAGAAGGTGCCGTGAATGAATGAAATGAGGTGCCATGACTGAGGGAAAGTAGATGCAGTGACTGAGGGAAAGTAGATGCAGTGACTGAGGGAAAGGAGATGCAGTGACCATGGGAAATGGGTTGCAGTGACTGTGGGAAAAGGGAGGCAGTGACTGAGGGAAATGGGATGCAGTGACTGAGTGCAATGGGATGCAGTCACTGAGTGAAATAGGATGCAGTCACTGAGTGAAATGGGATGCAGTGACTGAGTGAAATGGGGTGCTGTGACTGACTGAAATGGGATGCTGTGACTGAGGGAAATGGGATGCAGTGACTGTGGCAAATGTGTTGCAGTGACTGTGAGAAATGTGTTGCAGTGACTGAGGGAAATGGGATGCAGTGAGTGAGGGAAATGGGTTGCAGTGCCTGAGTGAAATGGGCTGCAGTGACTGAGTGAAATGGGACGCAGTGACTGACTGAAATGGGATGCTGTGACTGAGGGAAATGGGATGCAGTGACAGTGGGAATTGGGTTGCAGTGCCTATAGGAAAAGGTTGCAGTGACTGAGGGAAATGGGATGCAGTGACTGAGGGAAATGGGAGGCAGTGACTATGGGAAATGGGATGCACTGACTGAGTGAAATGTGATGCAGTGTGATGCAGGGAAAGGAGATGCAGTGACTGACTGAAATGGGAGGTAGTGACTGAGACAAGTGGGAGGCAGTGACTGTGTGAAGTGGGAGGCAGTGACTGAGTGAAGTGGGAAGCAGTGACTGAGTGAAGTGGGAAGCAGTGACTGAGTGAAGTGGGATGTAGTGACTGAGTGAAGTGGGATGTAGTGACTGAGTGAAATGGGATGTAGTGACTGAGGGAAATGGGATGCAGTGACTGAGGGAAATGGGATGCAGTGACCGAGTGAAGTGGGATGCAGTGACTGCGTGAAATGTGAGGAAGTGACTGACTGAAATGGGATGCAGTGCCTGAGTGAAATGGGCTGCAGTGCCTGAGTGAAATGGGCTGCAGTGCCTGAGTGAAATGGGCTGCAGTGCCTGAGTGAAATGGGCTGCAGTGCCTGAGTGAAATGGGCTGCAGTGCCTGAGTGAAATGGGCTGCAGTGCCTGAGTGAAATGGGCTGCAGTGCCTGAGTGAAATGGGCTGCAGTGCCTGAGTGAAATGGGATGCAGTGCCTGAGTGAAATGGGATGCTGTGACTGTGGGGAATTGGGTGTGGTGACTGATGGAAATACATTCACTGTCTCAGTTGAATAGGATTCACTGTCTCCGTTAAATGGGATACAGTGACTGAGGGAAATGGGATGCCGTGACTGAGGGAAATCGGATGCCGTGACTGAGTGAAATGGGATGCAGAGCCTGATGGAAATGGGATGCAGTGACTGAACGAAATGAGATGCAGTGACTGAACGAAATGAGATGCAGTGACTGAGGGACAGGAGGTGCCGTGAGTGAGGAACAGGAGGTGCAGTGACTGAGGGAAAGGAGATGCAGTGACTGTGGGAAATGGGTTGCAGTGACTGTGAGATAAGTTTGCAGTGACTGTGGGGAAAGGGACGCAGTGACTGAGGGAAATGGGATGCAGTGCCTGAGGGTATTGGGATGCAGTGCTTGAGGGTAATGGGATGCAGTGACAGAGTGAAATGGGATGCAGTGATTGAGTGATATTGGATGTAGTGACTGAGTGAAATGGGATGTAGTGCCTGAGTGAAATGTGATGCCGTGACTATGGGAAATGGGATGCACTGACTGAGTGAGATGGGGTGCCGGGACTGTGGGGAGTAGGGTGCGGTGACTGATGGAAATTGATTCACTGTCTCAGTTGAACAGGATTCACTGTCTCCATTAAATGGGATGCAGTGACTGAGTGAAATGGGATGCAGTGACTGAACGAAATGAGTTGCAGTGACAGAGGGAAATGAGATGCAGTGAATGAGGGACAGAAGGTGCCGTGAATGAATGAAATGAGGTGCCATGACTGAGGGAAAGTAGATGCAGTGACTGAGGGAAAGTAGATGCAGTGACTGAGGGAAAGGAGATGCAGTGACCATGGGAAATGGGTTGCAGTGACTGTGAGAAATGTTTGCAGTGACTGTGGGGAAAGGGACGCAGTGACTGAGGGAAATGGGACACAGTGACTGAGTGTAATGGGATGCAGTGACTGAGTGTAATGGGATGCAGTGACTGAGTGAAAAGGGATGCAGTGACTGAGTGAAGTGGGATGCAGTGACTGAGTGAAGTGGGATGCAGTGACTGAGTGAAATGGAATGCAGTGACTGCGTGAAATGTGATGCCGTGACTGCGTGAAATGTGATGCCGTGACTGCGTGAAATGGGATGCAGTGACTGCGTGAAATGGGATGCAGTGACTGCGTGAAATGGGATGCAGTGACTGCGTGAAATGGGATGCAGTGACTGCGTGAAATGGGATGCCGTGACTGCGTGAAATGTGATGCAGTTACTGAGGAAATGGGATGCAGTACCTGACGGAACTTGAATGCAGCGTCAGTTGAGAAACGGGATGCAGTGACGGAGTGAAATGGTATGCAGTGACTGCGTGAAGTGAGATGCAGTGACTGCGTGAAATGGGATGCAGTGACTGCGTGAAATGGGATGCAGTGACTGAGTTAAATAGGATGCCCTGACTGAGTGAAATAGGATGCACTGACTGAGTGAAATGCGATGCAGTGACTGACGGAAATTGAATGCAATGACGGATGGAAATTGAATGCAGTGAGAGAGTGAAATTGGCTGCAATGACTGTGGGAAATGGGTTGCAGTGACGGAGAGAATTGGGATGCAGTGACTGAGTGAAATGAGATGCCGTGATTGAGTGAAATTGGATGCAGTGACTGATGGAAATGGAATGCTGTGACTGAGGGCAATGGGATGCACTGTCTCAGTTCAATGAGATTCACTATCTCAGTCAAATGGGATGCAGTGACTGAGTCAAATGGGATGCAGTGACTGAGTCAAATGGGATGCAGTGACTGAGGGACATCAGATGCAGTGACTGAGGGACAGGAGGTGCCGTGTTTCCGAGTTTCCGTGTGGGAAATGAGATGCAGTGACTGACTGAAATGGGAGGGAGTGACTTACTGAATTTGGGAGGCAGTGACTGAGTGAAGTGGGAGGCAGTGACTGAGTGAAGTGGGAGGCAGTGACTGAGTGAAGTGGGAGGCAGTGACTGAGTGAAGTGGGAGGCAGTGACTGAGTGAAATGGGATGCAGTGACTGAGTGAAATGGGATGCAGTGACTGAGTGAAATGGGATGCAGTGACTGAGTGAAATGGGATGCAGTGACTGAGTGAAATGGGATGCAGTGACTGAGTGAAATGGGATGCAGTGACTGAGTGAAATGGGATGCAGTGACTGAGTGAAATGGGATGCAGTGACTGAGTGAAATGGGATGCAGTGACTCAGTGAAATGGGATGCAATGACTGAGGGAAATGAGATGCATTGACTGAGGGACAGGAGGTGCCGTGACTGAGCGAAATGAGATGCAGTGACTGTGTAAAATGGGATGAAGTGACTGAGTGAACTGCGATGCAATGACTGAGGGAAATGTGATGCACTGACTGAGGGTAATGCGGTGCACTGACTGAGTGAAATGCATTGCAGTGACTGAGGGAAATGTGATGCAGTGACTGAGTGAAATGGGCTGCACTGACTGAGTGAAATGGGATGCCGTGACTGAATGAACTGGGATGCGGTGACTGTGGGAAATGGAATGCGGTGACTGTGGGGTATAGGGTGCTGTGACTGACGGAAATGGATGCACTGTCTCAGTTGATTCGCATCCACTGTCTCCGTTAAAGGGGATGCAGTGACTGAGTGAAATGGGATGCAGTGACTGAGGGAAATGCGATGCAGTGACTGAGGGACAGGAGGTGCCGTGACTGAGGGAAAGGAGATGCAGTGACAGTGGGAAATGAGATGCAGTGACTGGCTGAAATGGGAGGTCGTGACTGACTGAAATGGGAGGTCGTGACTGACTGAATTTGGGAGGCAGTGACTGAGTGAAGTGGGAGGCAGTGACTGGGTGAAATGGGATGCAGTGACTGAGTGAAATGGGATGTAGTGACTGATTGAAATGGGATGCAGTGACTGAGTGAAATGGGATGCAGTGACTGAGCGAAATGAGATGCAGTGACTGAGCGAAATGAGATGCAGTGACTGAGCGAAATGAGATGCAGTGACTGAGCGAAATGAGATGTAGTGACTGAGCGAAATGAGATGCAGTGACTGAGCGAAATGAGATGCAGTGACTGAGGGAAATAGGACGCAGTGACTGTGGGAAATGGAATGCGGTGACTGTGGGGTATAGGGTGCTGTGACTGATGGAAATGGATGCACTGTCTCAGTTGAATCGCATCCACTGTCTCCGTGAAAGGGGATGCAGCGGCTGAGTGAAATGGGATGCAGTGACTGAGGGATATGCGATGCAGTGACTGAGTGAAATGCGATGCAGTGACTGAGTGAAATGCGATGCAGTGACTGAGTGAAATGCGATGCAGTGACTGAGTGAAATGCGATGCAGTGACTGAGTGAAATGGGATGCAGTGACTGAGGGAAATGGGATGCCGTGACTGTGGGGAATATTGCGCAGTCACTGATGGAAATGGATTTGCTGTCTCAGTTGAATAGGATTCACTCTCTCCATTAAATGGGATGCAGTGACTGAGTGAAATGGGATGCAGTGACTGTGGGAAATGGGATATAGTGATTGAGAGAAATGGCATGCAGTTTACTGTGGGAAATGGGATGCAGTGTCTGAGTGAAATGGGATACAGTGACTGTGGAAAATGGGATGCAGTGACTGAGTGAAATGGGATGCAGTGACTGAGTGAAATGGGATGCCGTGACTGTGGGGAATTGGGTGTGGTGACTGATGGAAATACATTCACTGTCTCAGTTGAATAGGATTCACTGTCTCCGTTAAATGGGATGCCGTGACTGAGGGAAATGGGATGCCGTGACTGAGGGAAATGGGATGCAGTGACAGATGGAAATTGAATGCAGTCAGAGAGTGAAAATGGATGCACTGACTGTGGGAAATGGCATGTAGTGACTGAGGGAAATGGGATGCAGTTACTGAGGGAAATAGTATGCAGTGACTTTTGGGAATTGGATGCAGTGAGTGATGGAAATGGGGGGCAGTGATTGAATGAAATGGGTGCAAGTGACCGTGGAGATGGGATGCAGTGACTTGGAGAAAGGAGATGCAGTGACTGTGGAAACTGGATGCTGTAACTGAGGGTAACGGGTTGAGGTGGCTAAGTGAAATGGGATGCCGTGTCTCTGTGAAATGTGATGCGGAGACTGTGGGGAAATGGATGCAGTGACTGAATGAAATGGGATGCAGTTGTTGAGTGAAATGTGATGCGTTGACTGATGGAAAGGAGATGCAGTCACTGTGGGAAATGGCATGCAGTGACTGAGTGAAATGGGAAGCTGTGAATGAGTGAAATGGGAAGCTGTGAATGAGTGAAATGGGCTGCAGTGACTGAGTGAAATGGGCTGCAGTGACTGAGTGAAATGGGGTGCAGTGACTCTGTGAAATGGGACGCAGAGAATGAGGGAAACGAGATGCAGTGACTGTGGCAACGGGATGCAGTGACTGATGGAAATGGGATGCAGTGACTGTGGGAAATGGGATGCAGTGACTGTGGGAAATGGGATGCAGTGACTGAGTGAAATGGGATGCAGTGACTGAGTGAAATGGGATGCAGTGACAGATGGAAATTGAATGCAGTGAGAGAGTGAAATTGGATGCAATGACTGTGGGAAATGTGATGTAATGCGTGAGAGAAATGGGATGCTGTGACTGAGTGAAATGGGATGCCGTGACTCTGGGGATTTGGGTGTGGTGATTGATGGCAATACATTCACTGTCTCAGTTGAATAGGATTCACTGTCTCCGTTAAATGGGATGCAGTGACTGAATGAAATGGGATGCAGTGACTGATGGAAAGGAGATGCAGTGACTGATGGAAAGGAGATGCAGTGACTGAGTGAAATGTGATGCAGTGACTGAGAGAAATGTGATGCAGTGACGGAGTGAAATGGGATGCAGTGACTGCGTGAAATGTGATGCAGTGACTGCGTGAAATGTGATGCAGTGACTGCGTGAAATGTGATGCAGTGACTGCGTGAAATGTGATGCAGTGACTGCGTGAAATGGGATGCAGTGACTGCGTGAAATGGGATGCAGTGACGGAGTGAAATGGGATGCAGTGACGGAGTGAAATGGGATGCAGTGACGGAGTGAAATGGGATGCAGTGACTGAGGGAAATGGGATGCAGTAACTGATTGAACTGGGATGCAGTGACTAAATGAAATGGGATGCAGTCACTGTGGGAAATGGGATGCAGTGACTGAGGGCAATGGGATGCAGTGACTGAGGGCAATGTGATGCAGTGACTGAGGGCAATGGGATGCAGTGTCTGAGTGAAATGGGATGCAGTGACTGATGGAAATGGGATGCACTGACTGAGGGAAATGGGATGCACTGACTGAGGGAAATGGGATGCCGTGACCGAGGGAAATGGGATGCCGTGACTGAGGGAAATGGGATGCCGTGACTGAGGGAAATGGGATGCCGTGACAGAAGGAAATTGAATGCAGTGAGAGAGTGAAATTGGATGCAATGACTGTGGGAAATGGGATGTAGTGACTGAGAGAAATGGGATGCAGTGACTGAGGGAAATGGGATGCAGTGACTGAGGAAATGGGATGCAGTACCTGACGGAAGTTGAATGCAGCATCAGATGAGAAACGGGATGCAGGACTGCGTGAAATGGGATGCAGTGACTGCGTGAAATGGGATGCAGTGACTGCGTGAAATGGGATGCAGTGACTGCGTGAAATGGGATGCGGTGACTGTGGGGTATAGGATGCTGTGACTGATGGAAATGGATGCACTGTCTCAGTTGAATCGCATCCACTGTCTCCGTTAAAGGGGATGCAGCGGCTGAGTGAAATGGGATGCAGCGGCTGAGTGAAATGGGATGCAGCGGCTGAGTGAAATGGGATGCAGCGGCTGAGTGAAATGCGATGCAGCGACTGAGGGAAATGCGATGCAGTGACTGAGGGAAATGCGATGCTGTGACTGAGGGATATGCGATACAGTGACTGAGGGATATGCGATGCAGTGACTGAGTGAAATGCGATGCAGTGACTGAGGGAAATGCGATGCTGTGACTGAGGGAAATGGGACTCAGTGACTGAGTGTAATGGGACGCAGTGACTGAGGGTAATGTGATGCCGTGACTGTGGGGAATATTGCGCGGTCACTGATGGAAATGGATTTGCTGTCTCAGTTGAATAGGATTCACTCTCTCCATTAAATGGGATGCAGTGACTGAGTGAAATGGGATGCAGTGACTGTGGGAAATGGGATATAGTGACTGAGAGAAATGGCATGCAGTTTACTGTGGGAAATGGGATGCAGTGTCTGAGTGAAATGGGATGCAGCGACTGTGGGAAATGGGATGCAGTGACTGTGGGAAATGGGATGCAGTGACTGAGTGAAATGGGATGCAGTGACTGAGTGAAATGGGATGCAGTGACAGATGGAAATTGAATGCAGTGAGAGAGTGAAATTGGATGCAATGACTGTGGGAAATGGGATGTAGTAACTGAGAGAATTGGGATGCTGTGACTGAGTGAAATGGGATGCCGTGACTGTGGGGAATTGGGTGTGGTGACTGATGGAAATACATTCACTGTCTCAGTTGAATAGGATTCACTGTCTCCGTTAAATGGGATGCAGTGACTGAGGGAAATGGGATGCAGTGACTTTTGGAAATGGGATGCAGTGACTGAGTGACCTGGGATGCAGTGACTGAGTGAAATGGGATGCAGTGACTGAGTGAAATGAGCTGCAATGACTGTGTGAAGTGGGATGCTGCGACTGAGGGAAATCGGATGCAGTGACTGAGGGAAATCGGATGCAGTGACTGAGAGAAATGGGATGCAGTGACTGAGGGAAATGGGATGCAGTGACTGAGGGAAATGGGATGCAGTGACTGAGGTAAAAGGGATGCAGTGACTGAGTGAAATTCGATGCAGTGACTCCGTGAAATGGGATGCAGTGAGTGAGGGAAATGCGATGCAGTGACTGTTAAATTGGCTGCAGGGACTGTGGGAAATGGGATGCACTGACTGAGGGGAATGGGATGCATTGACTGAGTGAACTGGGATGCAGTGACTGAGTGAAATGGGATGCAGTGACTGAGTGACCTGGGATGCAGTGACTGAGTGACCTGGGATGCAGTGACTGAGTGAAATGGGATGCAGTGACTGTTAAATGGGCTGCAGGGATTGTGGGAAATGGGATGCACTGACTGAGGGGAATGGGATGCAGTGACTGAGGTGAATGGGATGCAGTGACTGAGGGGAATGGGATGCAGCGACTGAGTGAACTGGGATGCAGCGACTGAGTGAACTGGGATGCAGCGACTGAGTGAACTGGGATGCAGTGACTGAGTGAACTGGGATGCAGTGACTGAGTGTCCTGGGATGCAGTGACTGTTAAATGGGCTGCAGGGACTGTGGGAAATGGGAGGCAGTGACTGAGGGGAATGGGATGCAGTGATTGAGTGAACTGGGATGCAGTGACTGAGTGAACTGGGATGCAGTCACTGTGGGAAATTGCATGCTGTGTCTGAGGGTAATGTGATGCAGTGACTGAGGGTAATGTGATGCAGTGACTGAGGGTAATGTGATGCAGTGACTGAGGGAAATGGGATGCAGTGACCGAGTGAAATGGGATGCAGTGATGGTGGGAAATGGGATGCAGTGACTGAGTGAAATGGGATACAGTGACAGATGGAAATTGAATGCAGTGAGAGAGTGAAATTGGATGCAATGACTGTGGGAAATGTGATGCAGTGACTGAGGGGAATGTGATGCAGTGACTGAGGGAAATGGGATGCAGTGTCTGAGTGAAATGGGATGCAGTGTCTGAGGGGAATGGGATGCAGTGTCTGAGGGGAATGGGATGCAGTGTCTGAGGGAAATGGGATGCAGTGTCTGAGTGAAATGGGATGCAGTGACTGATGGAAATGGGATGCAGTGACCGAGTGAAATGGGATGCAGTGATGGTGGGAAATGGGATGCAGTGACTGAGTGAAATGGGATGCAGTGACTGAGTGAAATGGGATGCAGTGACTGAGTGAAATGGGATGCAGTGACAGATGGAAATTGAATGCAGTGAGAGAGTGAAATTGGATGCAATGACTGTGGGAAATGGGATGCAGTGACTGAGTGAAATGGGATGCAGTGACTGAGTGAAATGGGATGGAGTGACTGAGTGAAATGGGATACCGTGACTGAGTGAAATGAGATGCAGTAACAGAGTGGAATGTATTGCAGTGACTGATGGAAATTGAATGCAGTGACTGATGGAAATGGGATGCAGTGACGGAGTGAAATGGGATGCAGTGACGGAGTGAAATGGGATGCAGTGACTGAGGGAAACGGGATGCAGTGACTGTGGGAAATGGGATGCAGTGACTGTGGGAAATGGGATGCTGTGACTGAGGGGAATGGGATGCAGTGACTGAGCGAACTGGGATGCAGTGACTGAGTGACCTGGGATGCAGTGACTGAGTGACCTGGGATGCAGTGACTGAGTGAAATGGGATGCAGTGACTGAGTGAAATGGGATGCAGTGACTGAGTGAAATGAGCTGCAATGACTGTGTGAAGTGGGATGCAGTGTCTGAAGGAAATGGGATGCAGTGACTGAGGGAAATGGGATGCAGTGACTGAGGGAAATGGGATGCAGTTACTGAGGGAAATGGGATGCAGTGGCTGAGGGAAATGGGATGCAGTGACTGACGGAAATGGGATGCAGTTACTGAGGTAAAAGGGATGCAGTGACTGAGGTAAAAGGGATGCAGTGACTGAGTGAACTGGGATGCAGTGGCTGAGTGAACTGGGATGCAGTGGCTGAGTGCATGGGGATGTAGTGACTGAGTGTCCTGGGATGCAGTGACTGAGTGAAATGGGATGCAGTGACTGTTAACTGGGCTGCAGGGACTGAGGGGAATGGGATGCATTGACTGAGGGGAATGGGATGCATTGACTGAGGGGAATGGGATGCAGCGACTGAGTGAACTGGGATGCAGCGACTGAGTGAACTGGGATGCAGTGACTGAGTGAACTGGGAAGCAGTGACTGAGTGTCCTGGGATGCAGTGACTGAGTGTCCTGGGATGCAGTGACTGTTAAATGGGCTGCAGGGACTGTGGGAAATGGGATGCAGTGACTGAGGGGAATGGGATGCAGTGATTGAGTGAACTGGGATGCAGTGACTGAGTGAACTGGGATGCAGTGACTGAGTGAAATGGGATGCAGTGACGGAGTGAAATGGGATGCAGTGACTGTTGGAATGGGATGCAGTGACTGAGGGGAATGGGATGCAGTGACTGAATGAAATGGGATGCAGTGACTGAATGAAATGGGATGCAGTCACTGTGGGAAATTGCATGCTGTGTCTGAGGGTAATGTGATGCAGTGACTGACGGAAATGGGATGCAGTGACCGAGTGAAATGGGATGCAGTGATGGTGGGAAATGGGATGCAGTGACTGAGTGAAATGGGATACAGTGACAGATGGAAATTGAATGCAGTGAGAGAGTGAAATTGGATGCAATGACTGTGGGAAATGGGATGTAGTGACTGAGGGGAATGTGATGCAGTGTCTGAGGGAAATGGGATGCAGTGTCTGAGTGAAATGGGATGCAGTGGCTGATGGAAATGGGATGCAGTGACCGAGTGAAATGGGATGCAGTGATGGTGGGAAATGGGATGCAGTGACTGAGTGAAATGGGATGCAGTGACAGATGGAAATTGAATGCAGTGAGAGAGTGAAATTGGATGCAATGACTGTGGGAAATGGGATGCAGTGACTGTGGGAAATGGGATGCTGTGACTGAGGGGAATGGGATGCAGTGACTGAGCGAACTGGGATGCAGTGACTGAGTGAACGGAGATGCAGTGACTGAGTGACCTGGGATGCAGTGACTGAGTGACCTGGGATGCAGTGACTGAGTGAAATGGGATGCAGTGACTGAGTGAAATGGGATGCAGTGACTGAGTGAAATGGGATGCAGTGACTGAGTGAAATGAGCTGCAATGACTGTGTGAAGTGGGATGCAGTGTCTGAAGGAAATGGGATGCAGTGACTGAGGGAAATGGGATGCAGTGACTGAGGGAAATGGGATGCAGTTACTGAGGGAAATGGGATGCAGTGGCTGAGGGAAATGGGATGCAGTGACTGACGGAAATGGGATGCAGTTACTGAGGTAAAAGGGATGCAGTGACTGAGGTAAAAGGGATGCAGTGACTGAGTGAACTGGGATGCAGTGGCTGAGTGAACTGGGATGCAGTGACTGTTAACTGGGCTGCATTGACTGAGGGGAATGGGATGCATTGACTGAGGGGAATGGGATGCAGTGACTGAATGAAATGGGATGCAGTGACTGAATGAAATGGGATGCAGTCACTGTGGGAAATTGCATGCTGTGTCTGAGGGTAATGTGATGCAGTGACTGAGGGAAATGGGATGCAGTGATGGTGGGAAATGGGATGCAGTGACTGAGTGAAATGGGATGCAGAGACTGAGTGAAATGGGATGCAGTGACAGATGGAAATTGAATGCAGTGAGAGAGTGAAATTGGATGCAATGACTGTGGGAAATGGGATGTAGTGACTGAGAGAAATGGGATGCAGTGACTGAGGGAAATGGGATGCAGTGACTGAGTGAAATGGGATGCAGTGACTGACGGAAATTGAATGCACTGACGGATGGAAATTTGAATGCAGTGAGAGTGTGAAATTGGCTGCAATGACTGTGGGAAATGGGATGTAGTGACTGAGAGAATTGGGTAGCAGTGACCGAGTGAAATGGGATACTGTGACTGAGTGAAATGAGATGCAGTAACAGAGTGGAATGCATTGCAGTGACTGATGTAAATTGAATGCAGTGACTGATGGAAATTGAATGCAGTGACTGATGGAAATGGGATGCAGTGACGGAGTGAAATGGGATGCAGTGACGGAGTGAAATGGGATGCAGTGACTGAGGGAAACGGGATGCAGTGACTGTGCGAAACGGGATGCAGTGACTGTGCGAAATGGGATGCAGTGACTGTGGGAAATGGGATGCAGTGACTGTGGGAAATGGGATGCAGTGACTGTGCGAAATGGGATGCAGTGACTGTGGGAAATGGGATGCAGTGACTGTGGGAAATGGGATGCAGTGACTGTGGGAAATGGGATGCTGTGACTGAGGGGAATGGGATGCAGTGACTGAGCGAGCTGGGATTCAGTGACTGAGTGAACTGGGATGCAGTGACTGAGTGAACTGGGATGCAGTGACTGAGTGAACGGAGATGCAGTGACTGAGTTACCTGGGATGCAGTGACTGAGTGAAATGGGATGCAGTGACTGAGTGAAATGAGCTGCAATGACTGTGTGAAGTGGGATGCAGTGTCTGAAGGAAATGGGATGCAGTGACTGAGGGAAATGGGATGCAGTGACTGAGGGAAATGGGATGCAGTGACTGAGGGAAATGGGATGCAGTGGCTGAGGGAAATGGGATGCAGTGGCTGAGGGAAATGGGATGCAGTGACTGACGGAAATAGGAATCAGTTACTGAGGGAAATGGGATGCAGTGACTGAGGTAAAAGGGATGCAGTGACTGAGTGAAATTCGATGCAGTGACTCCGTGAAATGGGATGCAGTGAGTGAGGGAAATGCGATGCAGTGACAGATTGGAATGCGATGCATTGAGTGTTAAATGGGCTGCAGGGACTGTGGGAAATGGGATGCACTGACTGAGGGGAATGGGATGCAGTGACTGAGGGGAATGGGATGCAGTGACTGAGGGGAATAGGATGCAGCGACTGAGTGAACTGGGATGCAGTGACTGAGTGAACTGGGATGCAGTGACTGAATGAACGGGGATGCAGTGACTGAGTGTCCTGGGATGCAGTGACTGTTAAATGGGCTGCAGGGACTGTGGGAAATGGGATGCAGTGACTGAGGGGAATGGGATGCAGTGACTGAGGGGAATGGGATGCAGCGACTGAGCTTACTGGGAAGCAGTGACTGAGTGAAATGGGATGCAGTGGCTGAGTGAACTGGGATGCAGTGACTGAGTGCATGGGGATGTAGTGACTGAGTGTCCTGGGATGCAGTGACTGAGTGAAATGGGATGCAGTGACTGTTAACTGGGCTGCAGGGACTGAGGGGAATGGGATGCATTGACTGAGGGGAATGGGATGCATTGACTGAGGGGAATGGGATGCATTGACTGAGGGGAATGGGATGCAGTGACTGAGGGGAATGGGATGCAGCGACTGAGTGAACTGGGATGCAGTCACTGTGGGAAATGGCATGCTGTGACTGAGGGTAATGGGGTGCAGTGACTGACGGGAATGTGATGCAGTGACTGAGGGAAATGGGATGCAGTGTCTGAGTGAAATGGGATGCAGTGTCTGAGTGAAATGGGATGCAGTGACTGATGGAAATGGGATGCAGTGACTGAGGGAAATGGGATGCAGTGACTGAGGGGAATGGGATGCAGTGACTGAGTGAAATGGGATGCAGTGTCTGAGTGAAATGGGATGCAGTGACTGATGGAAATGGGATGCAGTGACTGAGGGAAATGGGATGCAGTGACTGAGGGGAATGGGATGCAGTGACTGAGGGAAAAGGGATGCAGTGACTGAGTGATATGGGATGCAGTGGCTGAGTGATATGGGATGCAGTGGCTGAGTGAAATGGAATGCAGTGACTGAGGGAAATAAGATGCATTGACTGAGGGAAATAAGATGCATTGACTGAGGGAAATGAGATGCAGTGACAGAGGGAAAGGAGATGCAGTGACTGTGGGAAATGGAATGCTGTGACTGAGGGTAATGGGATGCACCGTCTCAGTTCAATGAGGTTCGCTGTCTCAGTTAAATGGGATGCAGTGACTGAGGGAAATGGGATGCAGTGACTGAGGAAAATGGGACGCAGTGACCGAGGGAAATGGGGGGAGTGACTGAAATGGGAGGGGGTGACTGACTGAAATCGGAGGCAGTGACTGAGCGAAATGGGATGCAGTGACTGAGTGAAATGGGATGCAGTGACTGAGTGAAATGGAGGCAGTGACTGAGTGAAATGGGAAGCAGTGGCTGAGTGAAATGGGAAGCAGTGGCTGAGTGAAATGGGATGCAGTGGCTGAGTGATACGGGTTGCAGTGGCTGAGTGAAATGGGTTGCAGTGACTGAGGGAAATGGGATGCAGTGACTGAGGGAAATGGGATGCAGTGACTGTGGGAAATGGGATGCAGTGACTGAGTGATATGGGATGCAGTGGCTGAGTGATATGGGATGCAGTGGCTGAGTGATATGGGATGCAGTGGCTGAGTGAAATGGGATGCAGTGACTGAGGGAAATGAGATGCATTGACTGAGGGAAATGGGATGCTGTAACTGAGGGAAAGGAGTTGCAGTGACTGTGGGAAATGCGTTGCAGTGACGGTGGGAAATGCGTTGCAGTGATGGTGGGAAATGGGTTGCAATGACGGTGGGAAATGGGTTGCAGTGACAGTGGGAAATGGGTTGCAGTGACTGAGTGAAATGGGATGCAGTGACTGAGTGAAATGGGAGGCAGTGATTGAGGGAAATGGGACGCACTGACTGAGTGCAATGGAACGCAGTGACCAAGTAAAATAGGATGCAGTGACTGACTGAAATGGGAGGTAGTGACTGACTGAAATGGGACGGACTGACTGAGTGAAATGGGATGCAGTGACTGAGGGACATGGAATACGGTGACTGTGGGGAATGGGGTGCGGTGACTGACGGAAATGGATGCACTGTCTCAGCTGAATAGTGTTCACTGTCTCGGTTAAATGGGATGCAGTGATTGAAGGAAAGGAGATTGAGTGAATGTGGGAAATGGGATGCAGTGACTGGGGGAAATGGGAGCGAGTGACTGACTGAAATGGGAGGGAGTGACTGACTGAAATGGGAGGGAGTGACAGAGTGAAATGGGATGCTGTGACTGAGGGTAATGTGATGCAGTGGCTGAGTGAAATGGGTTGCAGTGGCTGAGTGAAATGGGATGCATTGACTGAGGGAAATGGGATGCATTGACTGAGGGAAATGGGATGCAGTGACTGAGTGATATGGGATGCAGTGGCTGAGTGATATGGGATGCAGTGGCTGAGTGATATGGGAGGCAGTGGCTGAGTGAAATGGGATGCAGTGGCTGAGTGAAATGGAATGCAGTGGCTGAGTGAAATGGGATGCAGTGACTGAGGGAAATGAGATGCATTGACTGAGGGAAATGAGATGCAGTGACAGAGGGAAAGGAGATGCAGTGACTGTGGGAAATGGAATGCTGTGACTGAGGGTAATGGGATGCACCGTCTCAGTTCAATGAGGTTCACTGTCTCAGTTAAATGGGATGCAGTGACTGAGGGAAATGGGATGCACCGTCTGAGTTTCATGAGATTCACTGTCTCAGTTAAATGGGACGCAGTGACTGAGGGAAATGGGACGCAGTGACTGAGGGAAATGGGACGCAGTGACTGAGCGAACTGGGATGCAGTGACTGAGCGAAATGGGATGCAGTGACTGAGTGAACTGGGATGCAGTGACTGAGTGAACTGGGATGCAGTGACTGAGTGAACGGAGATGCAGTGACTGAGTGACCTGGGATGCAGTGGCTGAGTGAAATGGGATGCAGTGACTGAGTGAAATGAGCTGCAATGACTGTGTGAAGTGGGATGCAGTGACTGAGGGAAATGGGATGCAGTTACTGAGGGAAATGGGATGCAGTGGCTGAGGGAAATGGGATGCAGTGGCTGAGGGAAATGGGATGCAGTGACTGACGGAAATGGGATGCAGTTACTGAGGGAAATGGGATGCAGTGACTGAGGTAAAAGGGATGCAGTGACTGAGTGAAATTCGATGCAGTGACTCCGTGAAATGGGATGCAGTGAGTGAGGGAAATGCGATGCAGTGACAGATTGGAATGCGATGCATTGAGTGTTAAATGGGCTGCAGGGACTGTGGGAAATGGGATGCACTGACTGAGGGGAATGGGATGCAGTGACTGAGGGGAATGGGATGCAGTGACTGAGGGGAATGGGATGCAGTGACTGAGTGAACTGGGATGCAGTGACTGAGTGAACTGGGATGCAGTGACTGAGTGAACTGGGATGCAGTGACTGAGTGAACTGGGATGCAGTGACTGAATGAACGGGGATGCAGTGACTGAGTGTCCTGGGATGCAGTGACTGTTAAATGGGCTGCAGGGACTGTGGGAAATGGGATGCAGTGACTGAGGGGAATGGGATGCAGTGACTGAGGGGAATGGGATGCAATGACTGTGGGAAATGGGATGTAGTAACTGAGAGAATTGGGATGCTGTGACTGAGTGAAATGGGATTCCGTGACTGTGGGGAATTGGGTGTGGTGACTGATGGAAATACATTCACTGTCTCAGTTGAATAGGATTCACTGTCTCCGTTAAATGGGCTGCAGGGACTGTGAGAAATGGGATGCAGTGACTGAGGGCAATGGGATGCACTGACTGAGGGGAATGGGATGCAGCGACTGAGTGAACTGGGATGCAGTGACTGAGTGAACTGGGATGCAGTGACTTTGTGAAATTGGATGCAGTGACTGTTTTAAATGGGATGCAGTGACTGTTGAAATGGGATGCAGTGACTGTTGAAATGGGATGCAGTGACTGAGGGGAATGGGATGCAGTGACTGAATGAAATGGGATGCAGTGACTGAATGAAATGGGATGCAGTCACTGTGGGAAATTGCATGCTGTGTCTGAGGGTAATGTGATGCAGTGACTGAGGGAAATGGGATGCAGTGTCTGAGTGAAATGGGATGCAGTGACTGAGGGAAATGGGAAGCTGTGAATGAGTGAAATGGGCTGCAGTGACTGAGTGAAATGGGATGCAGTGATGGTGGGAAATGGGATGCAGTGACTGAGTGAAATGGGATGCAGTGACAGATGGAAATTGAATGCAGTGAGAGAGTGAAATTGGATGCAATGACTGTGGGAAATGGGATGTAGTGACTGAGGGGAATGTGATGCAGTGACTGAGGGAAATGGGATGCAGTGTCTGAGTGAAATGGGATGCAGTGACTGAGGGGAATGTGATGCAGTGACTGATGGAAATGGGATGCAGTGACTGATGGAAATGGGATGCAGTGACTGATGGAAATGGGATGCAGTGACGGAGTGAAATGGGATGCAGTGATGGTGGGAAATGGGATGCAGTGACTGAGTGAAATGGGATGCAGTGTCTGAGTGAAATGGGATGCAGTGACAGATGGAAATGGGATGCAGTGACTGAGGGAAATGGGATGCAGTGACTGAGGGGAATGGGATGCAGTGACTGAGTGAAATGGGATGCAGTGTCTGAGTGAAATGGGATGCAGTGACTGATGGAAATGGGATGCAGTGACTGAGGGAAATGGGATGCAGTGACTGAGGGGAATGGGATGCAGTGACTGAGGGAAAAGGGATGCAGTGACTGAGTGATATGGGATGCAGTGGCTGAGTGATATGGGATGCAGTGGCTGAGTGAAATGGAATGCAGTGACTGAGGGAAATAAGATGCATTGACTGAGGGAAATGAGATGCAGTGACAGAGGGAAAGGAGATGCAGTGACTGTGGGAAATGGAATGCTGTGACTGAGGGTAATGGGATGCACCGTCTCAGTTCAATGAGGTTCGCTGTCTCAGTTAAATGGGATGCAGTGACTGAGGGAAATGGGATGCAGTGACTGAGGAAAATGGGACGCAGTGACCGAGGGAAATGGGGGGAGTGACTGAAATGGGAGGGGGTGACTGACTGAAATCGGAGGCAGTGACTGAGTGAAATGGGATGCAGTGACTGAGTGAAATGGGATGCAGTGACTGAGTGAAATGGAGGCAGTGACTGAGTGAAATGGGAAGCAGTGGCTGAGTGAAATGGGAAGCAGTGGCTGAGTGAAATGGGATGCAGTGGCTGAGTGATACGGGTTGCAGTGGCTGAGTGAAATGGGTTGCAGTGACTGAGGGAAATGGGATGCAGTGACTGAGGGAAATGGGATGCAGTGACTGTGGGAAATGGGATGCAGTGACTGAGTGATATGGGATGCAGTGGCTGAGTGATATGGGATGCAGTGGCTGAGTGATATGGGATGCAGTGGCTGAGTGAAATGGGATGCAGTGACTGAGGGAAATGAGATGCATTGACTGAGGGAAATGGGATGCTGTAACTGAGGGAAAGGAGTTGCAGTGACTGTGGGAAATGCGTTGCAGTGACGGTGGGAAATGCGTTGCAGTGATGGTGGGAAATGGGTTGCAATGACGGTGGGAAATGGTTTGCAGTGACAGTGGGAAATGGGTTGCAGTGACTGAGTGAAATGGGATGCAGTGACTGAGTGAAATGGGAGGCAGTGATTGAGGGAAATGGGACGCACTGACTGAGTGCAATGGAACGCAGTGACCAAGTAAAATAGGATGCAGTGACTGACTGAAATGGGAGGTAGTGACTGACTGAAATGGGACGGACTGACTGAGTGAAATGGGATGCAGTGACTGAGGGACATGGAATACGGTGACTGTGGGGAATGGGGTGCGGTGACTGACGGAAATGGATGCACTGTCTCAGCTGAATAGTGTTCACTGTCTCGGTTAAATGGGATGCAGTGATTGAAGGAAAGGAGATTGAGTGAATGTGGGAAATGGGATGCAGTGACTGGGGGAAATGGGAGCGAGTGACTGACTGAAATGGGAGGGAGTGACTGAAATGGGAGGGAGTGACAGAGTGAAATGGGATGCTGTGACTGAGGGTAATGTGATGCAGTGGCTGAGTGAAATGGGTTGCAGTGGCTGAGTGAAATGGGATGCATTGACTGAGGGAAATGGGATGCATTGACTGAGGGAAATGGGATGCAGTGGCTGAGTGATATGGGATGCAGTGGCTGAGTGATATGGGATGCAGTGGCTGAGTGATATGGGATGCAGTGGCTGAGTGATATGGGATGCAGTGGCTGAGTGAAATGGGATGCAGTGGCTGAGTGAAATGGAATGCAGTGGCTGAGTGAAATGGGATGCAGTGACTGAGGGAAATGAGATGCATTGACTGAGGGAAATGAGATGCATTGACTGAGGGAAATGAGATGCAGTGACAGAGGGAAAGGAGATGCAGTGACTGTGGGAAATGGAATGCTGTGACTGAGGGTAATGGGATGCACCGTCTCAGTTCAATGAGGTTCACTGTCTCAGTTAAATGGGATGCAGTGACTGAGGGAAATGGGATGCAGTGACTGAGGGAAATGGGACGCAGTGACTGAGCGAACTGGGATGCAGTGACTGAGCGAAATGGGATGCAGTGACTGAGTGAACTGGGATGCAGTGACTGAGTGAACTGGGATGCAGTGACTGAGTGAACGGAGATGCAGTGACTGAGTGACCTGGGATGCAGTGGCTGAGTGAAATGGGATGCAGTGACTGAGTGAAATGAGCTGCAATGACTGTGTGAAGTGGGATGCAGTGACTGAGGGAAATGGGATGCAGTTACTGAGGGAAATGGGATGCAGTGACTGAGGGAAATGGGATGCAGTGGCTGAGGGAAATGGGATGCAGTGGCTGAGGGAAATGGGATGCAGTGGCTGAGGGAAATGGGATGCAGTGACTGACGGAAATGGGATGCAGTTACTGAGGGAAATGGGATGCAGTGACTGAGGTAAAAGGGATGCAGTGACTGAGTGAAATTCGATGCAGTGACTCCGTGAAATGGGATGCAGTGAGTGAGGGAAATGCGATGCAGTGACAGATTGGAATGCGATGCATTGAGTGTTAGAACATAGAACATAGAACATAGAACATAGAACAGTACAGCACAGAACAGGCCCTTCAGCCCACAATGTTGTGCCGACCATTGATCCTCATGGATGCACCCTCAAATTTCTGTGACCATATGCATGTATGACTGCGTGAAATGGGAATGCAGTGTCTGCGAGAAATGCGGTGCAGTGACTGTGTGAAATGCGGTGCAATGACTGCGTGAAATGGGATGCAGTGACTGCTTCAAATGGGATGCAGTGACTGAGTGCAATGGGATGCAGTGACTGTGTGAAATGGGATGCATCACTGAGTGAAATGGGATGCAGTGACTGACGGAAATGGGATGCAGTGACAGATGGAAATGGGATGCAGTGACTGAGTGAAATGGGATGAAGTGTCTGAGTGAAAAGGGATGAAGTCACTGAGTGGAATGTGATGCATTGACTGAGTGAAATGCGATGCAGTGACTGAGTGAAATGCGATGCAGTGACTGAGTGAAATGGGATGCAGTGACTGAGGGAAAGGAGATGCTGTGACTATGGGACATGGGATGCAGTGCGTGTGGGAAATTGAATGCAGCGTCTCTGAGATACGGGAAACAGTGACTGATCGAAATGGATTGCAATGACTATGGTGAAGGGGATGCAGTGACTGAGTGAAATGGGCTGCAGTGACTGCGTGAAATGGGCGGCAGTGACTGAGAGCAATGGGCTGCAGTCACTGAGTGAAATCTGTTGTAGTCACTGAGTGAAATGTGATGCATCACTGAGTTGAATGGGATGCAGTGACTGAGGGATATGAGATGCAGGGACTGAGTGAAATGAGATGCAGTGACTGAGGGAAAAGGGATTCAGTATTTTTGGGAAGTAGGATGCAATCACTGAGTGAAATGCGATGCAGAGACTGAGGGAAAGGAGATGCTGTGACTATGGGAAATGGGATGCAGTGAGTGTGGGAAATTGAATGCAGCGTGTGTGAGATACGGGGAACAGTGAGTGATGAAAATGGGATGCAGTGACTATGGTGAAGGAGATGCAGTGATTGAGTGAAATGGGATGGAGTGACTGCGTGAAATGCGGTGCAGTGACTGCGTGAAATGCGGTGCAGTGACTGCGTGAAATGCGGTGCAGTGACTGCGTGAAATGGGATGCAGTGACTGACGGAAATGGGATGCAGTGACTGAGTGAAATGGGATGCAGTGACTGAGTGAAATGTGATGCAGTGACTGAGTGAAATGCGATGCAGTGACTGAGTGAAATGCGATGCAGTGACTGAGTGAGATGAGATGCACTGACTGATGGAAATTGGATGCAGTCACAGAGTGACATGAGCTGCAGTGACTGAGTGAAATGAGATGCATTGTTTGATGGAAGTATGATGCAGTAACTGACGGAAATGAGATGCAGTGACTGAGGGAAATGGGATGCAGTGACCGAGTGAAATGAGATGCAGTGACTGAGGGAAAGGAGATGCTGTGTCTTTGGGAACTGGGATACAGTGAGTGTCGGAAATTGAATGCAGCGTCTGTGAGATACGGGAACCAGTGACTGATGGAAATGGGATGCTGTGACTGTGGAGAAGGAGATGCAGTGATGGAGTGATTTGGGATGCAGTGACTGAGTGAAATGGGATGCAGTGGCTGAGTGAAATGGGATGCAGTGGCTGAGTGAAATGAGATGCAGTGACTGAGTGAAATGGGCTGCAGTGACTGCGTGAAATGGGATGCAGTGTCTGCGAGAAATGCGGTGCAGTGACTGTGTGAAATGCGGTGCAATGACTGCGTGAAATGGGATGCAGTGACTGCTTCAAATGGGATGCAGTGACTGAGTGCAATGGGATGCAGTGACTGACGGAAATGGGATGCAGTGACAGATGGAAATGGGATGCAGTGACTGAGTGAAATGGGATGAAGTGTCTGAGTGAAAAGGGATGAAGTCACTGAGTGGAATGTGATGCAGTGACTGAGTGAAATGCGATGCAGTGACTGAGGGAAAGGAGATGCTGTGACTATGGGACATGGGATGCAGTGCGTGTGGGAAATTGAATGCAGCGTCTGTGAGATACGGGAAACAGTGACTGATCGAAATGGATTGCAGTGACTATGGTGAAGGAGATGCAGTGACTGAGGGAAATGGGATGCAGTGACTGAGGGAAATGGGATGCAGTGACTGCATGAAATGGGATGCCGTCACTGAGTGAAATGTGTTTCAGTCACTGACTGTAACGTGTTGCAGTGACTGAGTGAAATGGGATGCAGTGACTGAGGGAAATGGGATGCAGTGACTGAGGGAAATGGGATGCAGTGACTGAGGGAAATGGGATGCAGTGACTGAGGGAAATGGGATGCAGTGACTGAGGGAAATGGGATGCAGTGACTGATGGAAATGGGATGCAGTGTCTGACGGAAATTGAATGCAGCATCAGTGAGAAACGGGATGCAGTGACTGAGAAAAATGGGATCCATCGACTGAGGGAAATGGAATGCCGTGACTGAGGGAAATGTGATGCAGTGAGTTAGGGAAATGGGATGCAGTAACTGACGGAAATGGGATGAAGTGACTGATGGAAATGGGATGCAGTGACTGAGTGAGATGGGATGCAGTGTCTGAGTGAAATGGGATGCAGTGACTTACGGAAATGAGATGCAGTGTCTGAGTGAAATGGGATGCAGTTCATGAGTGAAATGAGCTGCAGTGCCTGATGGAAATGCGATGCAGTTACTGTGGGACATGGGATGCAGTGGCTGAGGTCCTGGGAAGGAGTGACTGAGTTAATAGGGATTCAGTGCCCGAGCGGGTTTGGGGTACAGTGACTGAGGGAAATGGGATACAGTGGCTGAGAGAAATGGGACGCACTGTCTTAGTGAAATGGGATGCAGTGAGTGAGGGACATGGGATGCAGTAAGTGAGGGACATGGGATGCAGTGAGTGAGGGACATGGGATGCACTGACTGAGGGAAGTGGGATGCAGTGACTGAGGGAAATGGGATGCAGTGACTGAGGGAAATGGGATGCAGTGACTGAGTGAAATGAGATGCAGTGACTGTTGTAAATGGGTTGCAGTGACCGATTGAAATGAGATGCAGTGACTGAGGGAAATGGGATGCAGTATTTGTGGGAAGTAGGATGCAATCACTGATTGAAATGAGATGCAGAGACTGAGGGAAAGGAGATGCTGTGTCTATGGGAATTGGGATGCAGTGAGTGTGGGAAATTGAATGCAGCGTCTGTGAGATACGGGCACCAGTGACTGATGGAAATTGGATGCAGTAACTGAGTGAAATGAGATGCAGTGACTGAGGGAAATGGGATGCAGTGACCGAGGGAAATGGGATGCAGTGACCGAATGAAATGAGATGCAGTGACTGAGCGAAATGGGATGCAGTATTTTTGGGAAGTAGGATGCAATCACTGATTGAAATGAGATGCAGAGACTGTGGGAAAGGAGACGCTGAGTCTATGGGAAATGGGATACAGTGAGTGTCGGAAATTGAATGCAGCGTCTGTGAGATATGGGAACCAGTGACTGATGGAAATGGGATGCTGTGACTGTGGAGGAGGAGATGCAGTGATGGAGTGAATTGGGATGCAGTGACTGAGTGAAATGGGATGCAGTGACTGAGTGAAATGTGTTGCAGTGACTGCGTGAAATGGGATGCAGTGACTGCGTGAAATGGGATGCAGTGACTGCGTGAAATGCGATGCAGTGACTGCGTGAAACGCGATGCAGTGACTGCGTGAAATGGGATGCAGTGACTACGTGAAATGGGACGCAGTGACTGAGTGTAATGTGATTTAGTCACTGAGTGAAATGTGATTCCGTCACTGAGTGAAATATGATGCACTCACTGAGTGTACTGTGATTCAGTCACTGAGTGAACTGTGATGCAGTTACTGACTGAAATGGGATGCAGTGGCTGAGTGAAATGAGATGCAGTGACTGAGTGAAATGAGATGCAGTGACTGATTGAAATGAGATGGAGTGACTGAGTGAAATGGGCTGCAGTGACTGCGTGAAATGGGAATGCAGTGTCTGCGAGAAATGCGGTGCAGTGACTGTGTGAAATGCGGTGCAATGACTGCGTGAAATGGGATGCAGTGACTGCTTCAAATGGGATGCAGTGACTGAGTGCAATGGGATGCAGTGACTGACGGAAATGGGATGCAGTGACAGATGGAAATGGGATGCAGTGACTGAGTGAAATGGGATGAAGTGTCTGAGTGAAAAGGGATGAAGTCACTGAGTGGAATGTGATGCATTGACTGAGTGAAATGCGATGCAGTGACTGAGTGAAATGGGATGCAGTGACTGAGGGAAAGGAGATGCTGTGACTATGGGACATGGGATGCAGTGCGTGTGGGAAATTGAATGCAGCGTCTCTGAGATACGGGAAACAGTGACTGATCGAAATGGATTGCAATGACTATGGTGAAGGGGATGCAGTGACTGAGTGAAATGGGCTGCAGTGACTGCGTGAAATGGGCTGCAGTGACTGAGAGCAATGGGCTGCAGTCACTGAGTGAAATCTGTTGTAGTCACTGAGTGAAATGTGATGCATCACTGAGTTGAATGGGATGCAGTGACTGAGGGATATGAGATGCAGGGACTGAGTGAAATGAGATGCAGTGACTGAGGGAAAAGGGATTCAGTATTTTTGGGAAGTAGGATGCAATCACTGAGTGAAATGCGATGCAGAGACTGAGGGAAAGGAGATGCTGTGACTATGGGAAATGGGATGCAGTGAGTGTGGGAAATTGAATGCAGCGTGTGTGAGATACGGGGAACAGTGAGTGATGAAAATGGGATGCAGTGACTATGGTGAAGGAGATGCAGTGATTGAGTGAAATGGGATGGAGTGACTGCGTGAAATGCGGTGCAGTGACTGCGTGAAATGCGGTGCAGTGACTGCGTGAAATGCGGTGCAGTGACTGCGTGAAATGGGATGCAGTGACTGACGGAAATGGGATGCAGTGACTGACGGAAATGGGATGCAGTGACTGAGTGAAATGGGATGCAGTGACTGAGTGAAATGGGATGCAGTGACTGAGTGAAATGTGATGCAGTGACTGAGTGAAATGCGATGCAGTGACTGAGTGAAATGCGATGCAGTGACTGAGTGAAATGCGATGCAGTGACTGAGTGAGATGAGATGCACTGACTGATGGAAATTGGATGCAGTGACAGAGTGACATGAGCTGCAGTGACTGAGTGAAATGAGATGCATTGTTTGATGGAAGTATGATGCAGTAACTGACGGAAATGAGATGCAGTGACTGAGGGAAATGGGATGCAGTGACCGAGTGAAATGAGATGCAGTGACTGAGGGAAAGGAGATGCTGTGTCTTTGGGAACTGGGATACAGTGAGTGTCGGAAATTGAATGCAGCGTCTGTGAGATACGGGAACCAGTGACTGATGGAAATGGGATGCTGTGACTGTGGAGAAGGAGATGCAGTGATGGAGTGATTTGGGATGCAGTGACTGAGTGAAATGGGATGCAGTGGCTGAGTGAAATGGGATGCAGTGGCTGAGTGAAATGAGATGCAGTGACTGAGTGAAATGGGCTGCAGTGACTGCGTGAAATGGGATGCAGTGTCTGCGAGAAATGCGGTGCAGTGACTGTGTGAAATGCGGTGCAATGACTGCGTGAAATGGGATGCAGTGACTGCTTCAAATGGGATGCAGTGACTGAGTGCAATGGGATGCAGTGACTGACGGAAATGGGATGCAGTGACAGATGGAAATGGGATGCAGTGACTGAGTGAAATGGGATGAAGTGTCTGAGTGAAAAGGGATGAAGTCACTGAGTGGAATGTGATGCAGTGACTGAGTGAAATGCGATGCAGTGACTGAGGGAAAGGAGATGCTGTGACTATGGGACATGGGATGCAGTGCGTGTGGGAAATTGAATGCAGCGTCTGTGAGATACGGGAAACAGTGACTGATCGAAATGGATTGCAGTGACTATGGTGAAGGAGATGCAGTGACTGAGGGAAATGGGATGCAGTGACTGAGGGAAATGGGATGCAGTGACTGCATGAAATGGGATGCCGTCACTGAGTGAAATGTGTTTCAGTCACTGACTGTAACGTGTTGCAGTGACTGAGTGAAATGGGATGCAGTGACTGAGGGAAATGGGATGCAGTGACTGAGGGAAATGGGATGCAGTGACTGAGGGAAATGGGATGCAGTGACTGATGGAAATGGGATGCAGTGTCTGACGGAAATTGAATGCAGCATCAGTGAGAAACGGGATGCAGTGACTGAGAAAAATGGGATCCATCGACTGAGGGAAATGGAATGCCGTGACTGAGGGAAATGGGATGCAGTGAGTTAGGGAAATGGGATGCAGTAACTGACGGAAATGGGATGAAGTGACTGATGGAAATGGGATGCAGTGACTGAGTGAGATGGGATGCAGTGTCTGAGTGAAATGGGATGCAGTGACTTACGGAAATGAGATGCAGTGTCTGAGTGAAATGGGATGCAGTTCATGAGTGAAATGAGCTGCAGTGCCTGATGGAAATGCGATGCAGTTACTGTGGGACATGGGATGCAGTGGCTGAGGTCCTGGGAAGGAGTGACTGAGTTAATAGGGATTCAGTGCCCGAGCGGGTTTGGGGTACAGTGACTGAGGGAAATGGGATACAGTGGCTGAGAGAAATGGGACGCACTGTCTTAGTGAAATGGGATGCAGTGAGTGAGGGACATGGGATGCAGTAAGTGAGGGACATGGGATGCAGTGAGTGAGGGACATGGGATGCAGTGACTGAGGGAAGTGGGATGCAGTGACTGAGGGAAATGGGATGCAGTGACTGAGGGAAATGGGATGCAGTGACTGAGTGAAATGAGATGCAGTGACTGTTGTAAATGGGTTGCAGTGACCGATTGAAATGAGATGCAGTGACTGAGGGAAATGGGATGCAGTATTTGTGGGAAGTAGGATGCAATCACTGATTGAAATGAGATGCAGAGACTGAGGGAAAGGAGATGCTGTGTCTATGGGAATTGGGATGCAGTGAGTGTGGGAAATTGAATGCAGCGTCTGTGAGATACGGGCACCAGTGACTGATGGAAATGGGATGCAGTGACTGTGGTGAAGGAGATGCCATGATTGAGTGAAATAGGATGCAGTGACTGCGTGAAATGCGATGCAGTGACTGCGTGAAATGCGATGCAGTGACTGCGTGAAATGCGATGCAGTGACTGCGTGAAATGCGATGCAGTGACTGCGTGAAATGCGATGCAGTGACTGCGTGAAATCGGACGCAGTGACTGAGTGAAATGTGATTCAGTCACTGAGTGAAATGTGATTCAGTCACTGAGTGAAATGTGATTCAGTCACTGAGTGAAATGTGATTCAGTCACTCAGTGAAATGTGATTCCGTCATTGAGTGAAGTGTGATGCACTCACTGAGTGAACTGTGATTCAGACAGTGAGTGAGCTGTGATGCAGTGACTGAGTGAACTGTGATGCAGTGACTGAGTGAAATGGGATGCAGTGACTGAGTGAAATGGGATGCAGTGACTGAGTGAAATGGGATGCAGTGACTTAGTGAAATGGGACGCTTTGACTGAGGGAAATGGGACGCTTTGACTGAGGGAAATGGGACGCTTTGACTGAGGGAAATGGGACGCTTTGACTGAGGGAAATGGGACGCTATGACTGAGGGAAATGGGACGCTTTGACTGAGGGAAATGGGATGCAGTGCCTGAGTGAAATGGGATGCAGTGCCTGAGTGAAATGGGATGCAGTGACTGCATGAAATCGGACGCAGTGACTGAGTGAAATGTGATTCAGTCACTGAGTGAAATGTGATTCCGTCATTGAGTGAAATGTGATGCAGTGACTGAGTGAAATGGGATGCAGTGACTTAGTGAAATGGGATGCAGTGACTGAGGGACATGAGATGCAGTGAATGAGTGAAATGGGACACAGTGACTGAGGGAAATGGGACGCTTTGACTGAGGGAAATTGGACGCTTTGACAGAGGGAAATGGGACGCTTTGACTGAGGGAAATGGGATTCTTTGACTGAGGGAAATGGGATTCTTTGACTGAGGGAAATGGGATGCAGTGACTGAGTGAAATGGGATGCAGTGACTGACGGAAATGGGATGAAGTGACTGATGGAAATGGGATGCAGTGTCTGAGTGAGATGGGATGCAGTGTCTGAGTGAGATGGGATGCAGTGTCTGAGTGAGATGGGATGCAGTGTCTGAGTGAAATGGGATGCAGTGACTGATGGAAATTGAATGCAGTGACAGAGTGACATGAGCTGCAGTGCCTGATGGAAATGCGATGCAGTTTCTGTGGGACATGGGATGCAGTGGCTGAGGTCCTGGGAAGGAGTGACTGAGTTAATAGGGATTCAGTGCCCGAGCGGGCTTGGGGTACAGTGACTGAGGGAAATGGGATACAGTGGCTGAGAGAAATGGGACGCACTGTCTTAGTGAAATGGGATGCAGTGAGTGAGGGACATGGGATGCAGTGAGTGAGGGACATGGGATGCAGTGAGTGAGGGACATGGGATGCAGTGACTGAGGGAAGTGGGATGCAGTGACTGAGGGAAATGGGATGCAGTGACTGAGGGAAATGGGATGCAGTGACTGAGGGAAATGGGATGCAGTGACTGAGTGAAATGAGATGCAGTGACTGTTGTAAATGGGTTGCAGTGACCGATTGAAATGAGATGCAGTGACTGAGGGAAATGGGATGCAGTATTTGTGGGAAGTAGGATGCAATCAGTGATTGAAATGAGATGCAGAGACTGAGGGAAAGGAGATGCTGTGTCTATGGGAAATGGGATGCAGTGAGTGTTGGAAATTGAATGCAGCGTCTGTGAGATACGGGCACCAGTGACTGATGGAAATGGGATGCAGTGACTGTGGTGAAGGAGATGCCATGATTGAGTGAAATAGGATGCAGTGACTGAGTGAAATGGGATGCAGTTAATGAGTGAAATGAGCTGCAGTGCCTGATGGAAATGCGATGCAGTTACTGTGGGACATGGGATGCAGTGGCTGAGGTCCTGGGAAGGAGTGACTGAGTTAATAGGGATTCAGTGCCCGAGCGGGCTTGGGGTACAGTGACTGAGGGAAATGGGATACAGTGGCTGAGAGAAATGGGACGCACTGTCTTAGTGAAATGGGATGCAGTGAGTGAGGGACATGGGATGCAGTGAGTGAGGGACATGGGATGCAGTGAGTGAGGGACATGGGATGCACTGACTGAGGGAAGTGGGATGCAGTGACTGAGGGAAATGGGATGCAGTGACTGAGGGAAATGGGATGCAGTGACTGTTGTAAATGGGTTAGAACATAGAACATAGAACAGTACAGCACAGAACAGGCCCTTCAGCCCACAATGTTGTGCCGACCATTGATCCTCATGGATGCACCCTCAAATTTCTGTGACCATATGCATGTCCAGCAGTCTCTTAAATGACCCCAATGACCTTGCTTCCACAACTGCTGCTGGCAACGCATTCCATGCTCTCACAACTCTCTGCGTAAAGAACCTGCCTCTGACATCCCCTCTATACTTTCCACCAACCAGCTTAAAACTATGACCCCTCGTGCTAGCCATTTCTGCCCTGGGAAATAGTCTCTGGCTATCGACTCTATCTATGCCTCTCATTATCTTGTATACCTCAATTAGGTCCCCTCTCCTCCTCCTTTTCTCCAATGAAAAGAGACCGAGCTCAGTCAACCTCTCTTCATAAGATAAGCCCTCCAGTCCAGGCAGCATCCTGGTAAACCTCCTCTGAACCCTCTCCAAAGCATCCACATCTTTCCTATAATAGGGCGCCCAGAACTGGACGCAGTATTCCAAGTGCGGTCTAACCAAAGTTTTATAGAGCTGCAACAAGATCTCACGACTCTTAAACTCAATCCCCCTGTTAATGAAAGCCAAAACACCATATGCTTTCTTAACAACCCTGTCCACTTAGGTGGCCATTTTAAGGGATCTATGTATCTGCACACCAAGATCCCTCTGTTCCTCCACGCTGCCAAGAATCCTATCCTTAATCCTGTACTCAGCTTTCAAATTCGACCTTCCAAAATGCATCACCTCGCATTTATCCAGGTTGAACTCCATCTGCCACCTCTCAGCCCATCTCTGCATCCTGTCAATGTCCCGCTGCAGCCTACAACAGCCCTCTACACTGTCAACGACACCTCCGACCTTTGTGTCGTCTGCAAACTTGCTGACCCATCCTTCAATTCCCTCGTCCAAGTCATTAATAAAAATTACAAACAGTAGAGGCCCAAGGACAGAGCCCTGTGGAACCCCACTCACCACTGACTTCCAGGCAGAATATTTTCCTTCTACTACCACACGCTGTCTTCTGTTGGCCAGCCAATTCTGTATCCAAGCAGCTAAGTTCCCCTGTATCCCATTCCTCCTGACCTTCTGAATGAGCCTTCCATGGGGAACCTTATCAAATGCCTTACTGAAGTCCATATACACCACATCCACAGCTCGACCCTCATCAACCTTACTAGTCACATCCTCAAAAAACTCGATAAGGTTTGTAAGGCATGACCTACCCCTCACAAAGCCGTGTTGACTGTATTTGATCAAGCCATGCTCTTCCAGATGGTCATAAATCTTATCCCTCAGAATCCTTTCTAACACCTTGCAGACGACAGACGTGAGACTTACCGGTCTATAATTGCCGGGGATTTCCCTATTTCCTTTCTTGAAGAGAGGAATTACATTTGCCTCTCTCCAGTCCTCAGGTACGACTCCAGTGGAGAGCGAGGATGCAAAGATCTTCGCAAGTGGCAAAGCAATTGCATTTCTCGCTTCCCAAAGCAGCCGAGGACAAATCTGATCCGGGCCTGGCGACTTGTCAATCTTAATGTTTGACAAAATTTTCAGCACATCCGCTTCCTCTATCTCTATCCATTCCAGCATGCACACCTGCTCTTCAAAGGTTTCATTCACTACACAGTTCGATTCTTTCGTAAAGACAGAAGCAAAAAACTCATTTAGGGCTTCCCCTACCTCCTCAGGCTCCACACACAAGTTCCCTATGCTATCCCTGATCGGCCCTACTCTTTCTTTGACCATTCTCTTATTCCTCACGTAAGTGTAAAATGCCTTTGTGTTTTCCCGGATTCCTTCTGCCAAGCCTTTCTCGTGCCCCCTCCTGGCTCTCCTCAGACCATTTTTGAGCTCCTTCCTTGCCTGCATGTAATCCTCTCTAGCTGAACTTGACCCTAGCTTCCTCCACCTTATGTAAGCTACCTTCTTCCTTTTCACTAGAAGCTCCACCGCTCTCGTCATCCAAGGTTCCTTTATCTTAGCCCTTCTTGCCTGTCTCAGAGGGACATATTTACTCATCACTCCCAACAACTGTTCCTTAAACCATCTCCACATGTCTATAGTTCCCTTACCATGGAACAACTGCTCCCAGTCCATGCTTCCTAACTCGTGTCTAATCGCATCATAGTTTCCTCTTCCCCAATTAAATATCCTCCCATTCTGCCTAATCCTCTCCTTCTCCAGTGTTAAATGGGCTGCAGGGACTGTGGGAAATGGGATGCACTGACTGAGGGGAATGGGATGCAGTGACTGAGGGGAATGGGATGCAGTGACTGAGGGGAATGGGATGCAGTGACTGAGTGAACTGGGATGCAGTGACTGAGTGAACTGGGATGCAGTGACTGAGTGAACTGGGATGCAGTGACTGAGTGAACTGGGATGCAGTGACTGAGTGAACTGGGATGCAGTGACTGAGTGAACTGGGATGCAGTGACTGAATGAACGGGGATGCAGTGACTGAGTGTCCTGGGATGCAGTGACTGTTAAATGGGCTGCAGGGACTGTGGGAAATGGGATGCAGTGACTGAGGGGAATGGGATGCAGTGACTGAGGGGAATGGGATGCAATGACTGTGGGAAATGGGATGTAGTAACTGAGAGAATTGGGATGCTGTGACTGAGTGAAATGGGATTCCGTGACTGTGGGGAATTGGGTGTGGTGACTGATGGAAATACATTCACTGTCTCAGTTGAATAGGATTCACTGTCTCCGTTAAATGGGATGCCGTGACTGAGGGAAATGGGATGCCGTGACTGAGGGAAATGGGATGCAGTGACTTAGTGAACTGGGATGCAGTGACTGAATGAACGGGGATGCAGTGACTGTGAAATGGGCTGCAGGGACTGTGAGAAATGGGATGCACTGACTGAGGGCAATGGGATGCACTGACTGAGGGGAATGGGATGCAGCGACTGAGTGAACTGGGATGCAGTGACTGAGTGAACTGGGATGCAGTGACTTTGTGAAATTGGATGCAGTGACTGTTTTAAATGGGATGCAGTGACTGTTGAAATGGGATGCAGTGACTGTTGAAATGGGATGCAGTGACTGAGGGGAATGGG
This sequence comes from Stegostoma tigrinum, assembly GCF_030684315.1. Classification (NCBI taxonomy): domain Eukaryota; kingdom Metazoa; phylum Chordata; class Chondrichthyes; order Orectolobiformes; family Stegostomatidae; genus Stegostoma; species Stegostoma tigrinum. The sequence goes on along the minus strand of NW_026728129.1, from coordinate 318,154 downwards.
ATGCAGTGACTGAATGAAATGGGATGCAGTGACTGAATGAAATGGGATGCAGTCACTGTGGGAAATTGCATGCTGTGTCTGAGGGTAATGTGATGCAGTGACTGAGGGAAATGGGATGCAGTGTCTGAGTGAAATGGGATGCAGTGACTGAGGGAAATGGGAAGCTGTGAATGAGTGAAATGGGCTGCAGTGACTGAGTGAAATGGGATGCAGTGATGGTGGGAAATGGGATGCAGTGACTGAGTGAAATGGGATGCAGTGACAGATGGAAATTGAATGCAGTGAGAGAGTGAAATTGGATGCAATGACTGTGGGAAATGGGATGTAGTGACTGAGGGGAATGTGATGCAGTGACTGAGGGAAATGGGATGCAGTGTCTGAGTGAAATGGGATGCAGTGACTGAGGGGAATGTGATGCAGTGACTGATGGAAATGGGATGCAGTGACTCATGGAAATGGGATGCAGTGACTGATGGAAATGGGATGCAGTGACTGATGGAAATGGGATGCAGTGACGGAGTGAAATGGGATGCAGTGATGGTGGGAAATGGGATGCAGTGACTGAGTGAAATGGGATGCAGAGACTGAGTGAAATGGGATGCAGTGACAGATGGAAATTGAATGCAGTGAGAGAGTGAAATTGGATGCAATGACTGTGGGAAATGGGATGTAGTGACTGAGAGAAATGGGATGCAGTGACTGAGTGAAATGGGATGCAGTGACTGAGTGAAATGGGATGCAGTGACTGACGGAAATTGAATGCACTGACGGATGGAAATTGAATGCAGTGAGAGTGTGAAATTGGCTGCAATGACTGTGGGAAATGGGATGTAGTGACTGAGAGAATTGGGTAGCAGTGACCGAGTGAAATGGGATACTGTGACTGAGTGAAATGAGATGCAGTAACAGAGTGGAATGCATTGCAGTGACTGATGGAAATTGAATGCAGTGACTGATGGAAATTGAATGCAGTGACTGATGGAAATGGGATGCAGTGACGGAGTGAAATGGGATGCAGTGACGGAGTGAAATGGGATGCAGTGACTGAGGGAAACGGGATGCAGTGACTGTGCGAAATGGGATGCAGTGACTGTGCGAAATGGGATGCAGTGACTGTGGGAAATGGGATGCAGTGACTGTGCGAAATGGGATGCAGTGACTGTGCGAAATGGGATGCAGTGACTGTGGGAAATGGGATGCAGTGACTGTGGGAAATGGGATGCAGTGACTGTGGGAAATGGGATGCTGTGACTGAGGGGAATGGGATGCAGTGACTGAGCGAGCTGGGATTCAGTGACTGAGTGAAATGGGATGCAGTGACTGAGTGAACTGGGATGCAGTGACTGAGTGAACTGGGATGCAGTGACTGAGTGAACGGAGATGCAGTGACTGAGTTACCTGGGATGCAGTGACTGAGTGAAATGGGATGCAGTGACTGAGTGAAATGAGCTGCAATGACTGTGTGAAGTGGGATGCAGTGTCTGAAGGAAATGGGATGCAGTGACTGAGGGAAATGGGATGCAGTGACTGAGGGAAATGGGATGCAGTGGCTGAGGGAAATGGGATGCAGTGGCTGAGGGAAATGGGATGCAGTGGCTGAGGGAAATGGGATGCAGTGACTGACGGAAATAGGAATCAGTTACTGAGGGAAATGGGATGCAGTGACTGAGGTAAAAGGGATGCAGTGACTGAGTGAAATTCGATGCAGTGACTCCGTGAGATGGGATGCAGTGAGTGAGGGAAATGCGATGCAGTGACAGATTGGAATGCGATGCATTGACTGTTAAATGGGCTGCAGGGACTGTGGGAAATGGGATGCACTGACTGAGGGGAATGGGATGCAGTGACTGAGGGGAATGGGATGCAGTGACTGAGGGGAATAGGATGCAGCGACTGAGTGAACTGGGATGCAGCGACTGAGTGAACTGGGATGCAGTGACTGAGTGAACTGGGATGCAGTGACTGAATGAACGGGGATGCAGTGACTGAGTGTCCTGGGATGCAGTGACTGTTAAATGGGCTGCAGGGACTGTGGGAAATGGGATGCAGTGACTGAGGGGAATGGGATGCAGTGACTGAGGGGAATGGGATGCAGCGACTGAGCTTACTGGGAAGCAGTGACTGAGTGAAATGGGATGCAGTGACTGAGCGAAATGGGATGCAGTGACTGAGTGAACTGGGATGCAGTGGCTGAGTGAACTGGGATGCAGTGGCTGAGTGAACTGGGATGCAGTGACTGAGTGCATGGGGATGTAGTGACTGAGTGTCCTGGGATGCAGTGACTGAGTGAAATGGGATGCAGTGACTGTTAACTGGGCTGCAGGGACTGAGGGGAATGGGATGCATTGACTGAGGGGAATGGGATGCATTGACTGAGGGGAATGGGATGCAGTGACTGAGGGGAATGGGATGCAGCGACTGAGTGAACTGGGATGCAGTCACTGTGGGAAATGGCATGCTGTGACTGAGGGTAATGGGGTGCAGTGACTGACGGGAATGTGATGCAGTGACTGAGGGAAATGGGATGCAGTGTCTGAGTGAAATGGGATGCAGTGTCTGAGTGAAATGGGATGCAGTGACTGATGGAAATGGGATGCAGTGACTGAGGGAAATGGGATGCAGTGACTGAGGGGAATGGGATGCAGTGACTGAGGGAAAAGGGATGCAGTGACTGAGTGATATGGGATGCAGTGGCTGAGTGAAATGGGATGCAGTGGCTGAGTGAAATGGGATGCAGTGGCTGAGTGAAATGGGATGCAGTGGCTGAGTGAAATGGGATGCAGTGGCTGAGTGAAATGGAATGCAGTGACTGAGGGAAATAAGATGCATTGACTGAGGGAAATGAGATGCAGTGACAGAGGGAAAGGAGATGCAGTGACTGTGGGAAATGGAATGCTGTGACTGAGGGTAATGGGATGCACCGTCTCAGTTCAATGAGGTTCGCTGTCTCAGTTAAATGGGATGCAGTGACTGAGGGAAATGGGATGCAGTGACTGAGGAAAATGGGACGCAGTGACCGAGGGAAATGGGGGGAGTGACTGAAATGGGAGGGGGTGACTGACTGAAATCGGAGGCAGTGACTGAGTGAAATGGAGGCAGTGACTGAGTGAAATGGAGGCAGTGACTGAGTGAAATGGGAAGCAGTGGCTGAGTGAAATGGGAAGCAGTGCCTGAGTGAAATGGGAAGCAGTGGCTGAGTGAAATGGGATGCAGTGGCTGAGTGATACGGGTTGCAGTGGCTGAGTGAAATGGGTTGCAGTGACTGAGGGAAATGGGATGCAGTGACTGAGTGATATGGGATGCAGTGGCTGAGTGATATGGGATGCAGTGGCTGAGTGATATGGGATGCAGTGGCTGAGTGAAATGGGATGCAGTGACTGAGGGAAATGAGATGCATTGACTGAGGGAAATGGGATGCTGTAACTGAGGGAAAGGAGTTGCAGTGACTGTGGGAAATGCGTTGCAGTGACTGTGGGAAATGCGTTGCAGTGATGGTGGGAAATGGGTTGCAATGACGGTGGGAAATGGGTTGCAGTGACAGTGGGAAATGGGTTGCAGTGACTGAGTGAAATGGGATGCAGTGACTGAGTGAAATGGGAGGCAGTGATTGAGGGAAATGGGACGCACTGACTGAGTGCAATGGAACGCAGTGACCAAGTAAAATAGGATGCAGTGACTGACTGAAATGGGAGGTAGTGACTGACTGAAATGGGACGGACTGACTGAGTGAAATGGGATGCAGTGACTGAGGGACATGGAATACGGTGACTGTGGGGAATGGGGTGCGGTGACTGACGGAAATGGATGCACTGTCTCAGCTGAATAGTGTTCACTGTCTCGGTTAAATGGGATGCAGTGATTGAAGGAAAGGAGATTGAGTGAATGTGGGAAATGGGATGCAGTGACTGGGGGAAATGGGAGCGAGTGACTGACTGAAATGGGAGGGAGTGACTGACTGAAATGGGAGGGAGTGACAGAGTGAAATGGGATGCTGTGACTGAGGGTAATGTGATGCAGTGGCTGAGTGAAATGGGTTGCAGTGGCTGAGTGAAATGGGATGCATTGACTGAGGGAAATGGGATGCATTGACTGAGGGAAATGGGATGCAGTGACTGAGTGATATGGGATGCAGTGGCTGAGTGATATGGGATGCAGTGGCTGAGTGAAATGGGATGCAGTGGCTGAGTGAAATGGAATGCAGTGGCTGAGTGAAATGGGATGCAGTGACTGAGGGAAATGAGATGCATTGACTGAGGGAAATGAGATGCAGTGACAGAGGGAAAGGAGATGCAGTGACTGTGGGAAATGGAATGCTGTGACTGAGGGTAATGGGATGCACCGTCTCAGTTCAATGAGGTTCACTGTCTCAGTTAAATGGGATGCAGTGACTGAGGGAAATGGGATGCACCGTCTGAGTTTCATGAGATTCACTGTCTCAGTTAAATGGGACGCAGTGACTGAGGGAAATGGGACGCAGTGACTGAGGGAAATGGGACGCAGTGACTGAGCGAACTGGGATGCAGTGACTGAGCGAAATGGGATGCAGTGACTGAGCGAAATGGGATGCAGAGACTGAGTGAAATGGGATGCAGTGACAGATGGAAATTGAATGCAGTGAGAGAGTGAAATTGGATGCAATGACTGTGGGAAATGGGATGTAGTGACTGAGAGAAATGGGATGCAGTGACTGAGGGAAATGGGATGCAGTGACTGAGTGAAATGGGATGCAGTGACTGACGGAAATTGAATGCACTGACGGATGGAAATTGAATGCAGTGAGAGTGTGAAATTGGCTGCAATGACTGTGGGAAATGGGATGTAGTGACTGAGAGAATTGGGTAGCAGTGACCGAGTGAAATGGGATACTGTGACTGAGTGAAATGAGATGCAGTAACAGAGTGGAATGCATTGCAGTGACTGATGGAAATTGAATGCAGTGACTGATGGAAATTGAATGCAGTGACTGATGGAAATTGAATGCAGTGACTGATGGAAATGGGATGCAGTGACGGAGTGAAATGGGATGCAGTGACGGAGTGAAATGGGATGCAGTGACTGTGCGAAATGGGATGCAGTGACTGTGGGAAATGGGATGCAGTGACTGTGCGAAATGGGATGCAGTGACTGTGCGAAATGGGATGCAGTGACTGTGGGAAATGGGATGCAGTGACTGTGGGAAATGGGATGCTGTGACTGAGGGGAATGGGATGCAGTGACTGAGCGAGCTGGGATTCAGTGACTGAGTGAAATGGGATGCAGTGACTGAGTGATCTGGGATGCAGTGACTGAGTGAACTGGGATGCAGTGACTGAGTGAACTGGGATGCAGTGACTGAGTGAACGGAGATGCAGTGACTGAGTTACCTGGGATGCAGTGACTGAGTGAAATGGGATGCAGTGACTGAGTGAAATGAGCTGCAATGACTGTGTGAAGTGGGATGCAGTGTCTGAAGGAAATGGGATGCAGTGGCTGAGGGAAATGGGATGCAGTGGCTGAGGGAAATGGGATGCAGTGGCTGAGGGAAATGGGATGCAGTGACTGACGGAAATAGGAATCAGTTACTGAGGGAAATGGGATGCAGTGACTGAGGTAAAAGGGATGCAGTGACTGAGTGAAATTCGATGCAGTGACTCCGTGAAATGGGATGCAGTGAGTGAGGGAAATGCGATGCAGTGACAGATTGGAATGCGATGCATTGACTGTTAAATGGGCTGCAGGGACTGTGGGAAATGGGATGCACTGACTGAGGGGAATGGGATGCAGTGACTGAGGGGAATGGGATGCAGTGACTGAGGGGAATAGGATGCAGCGACTGAGTGAACTGGGATGCAGTGACTGAGTGAACTGGGATGCAGTGACTGAGTGAACTGGGATGCAGTGACTGAATGAACGGGGAAGCAGTGACTGAGTGTCCTGGGATGCAGTGACTGTTAAATGGGCTGCAGGGACTGTGGGAAATGGGATGCAGTGACTGAGGGGAATGGGATGCAGTGACTGAGGGGAATGGGATGCAGCGACTGAGCTTACTGGGAAGCAGTGACTGAGTGAAATGGGATGCAGTGACTGAGCGAAATGGGATGCAGTGACTGAGTGAACTGGGATGCAGTGGCTGAGTGAACTGGGATGCAGTGACTGAGTGCATGGGGATGTAGTGACTGAGTGTCCTGGGATGCAGTGACTGAGTGAAATGGGATGCAGTGACTGTTAACTGGGCTGCAGGGACTGAGGGGAATGGGATGCATTGACTGAGGGGAATGGGATGCATTGACTGAGGGGAATGGGATGCAGTGACTGAGGGGAATGGGATGCAGCGACTGAGTGAACTGGGATGCAGTCACTGTGGGAAATGGCATGCTGTGACTGAGGGTAATGGGGTGCAGTGACTGACGGGAATGTGATGCAGTGACTGAGGGAAATGGGATGCAGTGTCTGATGGAAAACGGATGCAATGACTGATGGAAAAAGGATGCAGTGACCTAGGGAAATGAGATGCAGTGACTGAGGGAAGTGAGACGCAGTGACTGAGTGAAATGGCAGGCAGTGACTGAGTGAAATGGGATGCAGTGAATGAGGGAAATGGGATGCAGTGACTGAGGGTAATGTGATGCAGTGACTGTGGGAAAGGAGATGCAGTGACTGAGTGAAATGGGGTGCTGAGACTGCATGAAATGTGATGCAGTGACTGAGTGAAATGGGATGCAGTGACTGATGGAAATGGGATGCAGTGACTGATGGAAATGGGATGCAGTGACTGAGGGAAATGAGATGCAGTGACTGAGGGAAATGGGATGCAGTGACTGAGGGAAAGGGGATGCACCATTTCAGTTCAATGAGATTCACTGTCTCAGTGAATTGGGATGCTGTGACTGAGGGAAAGCAGATGCAGTGACTGTGGGAAATAGGTTGCAGTGACTGAGGGAAATGGGATGCAGTTACTGAGTGAAATGGGATGCACTGACTGAGTGAACTGGGGTGCAGTGGCTGAGGGTAATGGGATGCAGTGACTGAGGAAAGGAGCTGCAGTGATTGAGTGAAATGGGGTGCAGTGGCTGAGTGAAATGGGATGCAGTGGCTGCGTGAAATGGGATGTAGTGACTGAGTGAAATGGGACGCCCTGACTGAGTGAAATGGGACGCCCTGACTGAGGGAAATGGGATGCACTGACTGAGTGAAATGGGACGCAGTGACTGAGTGATATGGGATGCAGTGGCTGAGTGATATGGGATGCACTGGCTGAGTGAAATGGGATGCAGTGGCTGAGTGAAATGGGATGCAGTGGCTGAGGGGAATGGGATGCAGTGACTGAGGGGAATGGGATGCAGCGACTGAGTGAACTGGGATGCAGTCACTGTGGGAAATGGCATGCTGTGACTGAGGGTAATGGGGTGCAGTGACTGACGGGAATGTGATGCAGTGACTGAGGGAAATGGGATGCAGTGTCTGAGTGAAATGGGATGCAGTGTCTGAGTGAAATGGGATGCAGTGACTGATGGAAATGGGATGCAGTGACTGAGGGAAATGGGATGCAGTGGCTGAGTGAAATGGAATGCAGTGACTGAGGGAAATAAGATGCATTGACTGAGGGAAATGAGATGCAGTGACAGAGGGAAAGGAGATGCAGTGACTGTGGGAAATGGAATGCTGTGACTGAGGGTAATGGGATGCACCGTCTCAGTTCAATGAGGTTCGCTGTCTCAGTTAAATGGGATGCAGTGACTGAGGGAAATGGGATGCAGTGACTGAGGAAAATGGGACGCAGTGACCGAGGGAAATGGGGGGAGTGACTGAAATGGGAGGGGGTGACTGACTGAAATCGGAGGCAGTGACTGAGTGAAATGGGATGCAGTGACTGAGTGAAATGGGATGCAGTGACTGAGTGAAATGGAGGCAGTGACTGAGTGAAATGGGAAGCAGTGGCTGAGTGAAATGGGAAGCAGTGGCTGAGTGAAATGGGATGCAGTGGCTGAGTGATACGGGTTGCAGTGGCTGAGTGAAATGGGTTGCAGTGACTGAGGGAAATGGGATGCAGTGACTGAGGGAAATGGGATGCAGTGACTGAGTGATATGGGATGCAGTGGCTGAGTGATATGGGATGCAGTGGCTGAGTGATATGGGATGCAGTGGCTGAGTGATATGGGATGCAGTGGCTGAGTGAAATGGGATGCAGTGACTGAGGGAAATGAGATGCATTGACTGAGGGAAATGGGATGCTGTAACTGAGGGAAAGGAGTTGCAGTGACTGTGGGAAATGCGTTGCAGTGACGGTGGGAAATGCATTGCAGTGATGGTGGGAAATGGGTTGCAATGACGGTGGGAAATGGGTTGCAGTGACAGTGGGAAATGGGTTGCAGTGACTGAGTGAAATGGGATGCAGTGACTGAGTGAAATGGGAGGCAGTGATTGAGGGAAATGGGACGCACTGACTGAGTGCAATGGAACGCAGTGACCAAGTAAAATAGGATGCAGTGACTGACTGAAATGGGAGGTAGTGACTGACTGAAATGGGACGGACTGACTGAGTGAAATGGGATGCAGTGACTGAGGGACATGGAATACGGTGACTGTGGGGAATGGGGTGCGGTGACTGACGGAAATGGATGCACTGTCTCAGCTGAATAGTGTTCACTGTCTCGGTTAAATGGGATGCAGTGATTGAAGGAAAGGAGATTGAGTGAATGTGGGAAATGGGATGCAGTGACTGGGGGAAATGGGAGCGAGTGACTGACTGAAATGGGAGGGAGTGACTGACTGAAATGGGAGGGAGTGACAGAGTGAAATGGGATGCTGTGACTGAGGGTAATGTGATGCAGTGGCTGAGTGAAATGGGTTGCAGTGGCTGAGTGAAATGGGATGCATTGACTGAGGGAAATGGGATGCATTGACTGAGGGAAATGGGATGCAGTGACTGAGTGATATGGGATGCAGTGGCTGAGTGATATGGGATGCAGTGGCTGAGTGATATGGGATGCAGTGGCTGAGTGAAATGGGATGCAGTGGCTGAGTGAAATGGAATGCAGTGGCTGAGTGAAATGGGATGCAGTGACTGAGGGAAATGAGATGCATTGACTGAGGGAAATGAGATGCATTGACTGAGGGAAATGAGATGCATTGACTGAGGGAAATGAGATGCAGTGACAGAGGGAAAGGAGATGCAGTGACTGTGGGAAATGGAATGCTGTGACTGAGGGTAATGGGATGCACCGTCTCAGTTCAATGAGGTTCACTGTCTCAGTTAAATGGGATGCAGTGACTGAGGGAAATGGGATGCACCGTCTGAGTTTCATGAGATTCACTGTCTCAGTTAAATGGGACGCAGTGACTGAGGGAAATGGGACGCAGTGACTGAGGGAAATGGGACGCAGTGACTGAGGGAAATGGGGGAAGTGACTGAAATGGGAGGGAGTGACTGACTGAAATCGGAGGCAGTGACTGAGTGAAATGGGATGCAGTGACTGAGTGAAATGGGATGCAGTGACTGAGTGAAATGGAGGCAGTGACTGAGTGAAATGGGATGCAGTGGCTGAGTGAAATGGGATGCAGTGGCTGAGTGATATGGGATGCAGTGGCTGAGTGATATGGGATGCAGTGGCTGAGTGAAACGGGATGCAGTGGCTGAGTGAAACGGGATGCAGTGGCTGAGTGAAATGGGATGCAGTGACTGAGGGAAATGAGATGCATTGACTGAGGGAAATGAGATGCATTGACTGAGGGAAATGAGATGCAGTGACAGAGGGAAAGGAGATGCAGTGACTGTGGGAAATGGAATGCTGTGACTGAGGGTAATGGGATGCACCGTCTCAGTTCAATGAGGTTCACTGCCTCAGTTAAATGGGATGCAGTGACTGAGGGAAATGGGATGCACCGTCAGAGTTTAATGAGATTCACTGTCTCAGTTAAATGGGATGCAGTGACTGAGTGTAATGCGATGCTCTGACTGAGTGAAATGGGATGCTCTGACTGACTGAAATGGGATGCTGTAACTGAGGGAAAGGAGTTGCAGTGACTGTGGGAAATGGGTTGCAGTGACGGTGGGAAATGCGTTGCAGTGATGGTGGGAAATGCGTTGCAGTGATGGTGGGAAATGGGTTGCAATGACGGTGGGAAATGGGTTGCAGTGACGGTGGGAAATGGGTTGCAGTGACTGAGTGAAATGGGATGCAGTGACTGAGTGAAATGGGAGGCAGTGATTGAGAGAAATGGGACGCACTGACTGAGTGCAATGGAACGCAGTGACCAAGTAAAATAGGATGCAGTGACTGACTGAAATGGGAGGTAGTGACTGACTGAAATGGGACGGACTGACTGAGTGAAATGGGATGCAGTGACTGAGGGACATGGAATACGGTGACTGTGGGGAATGGGGTGCGGTGACTGACGGAAATGGATGCACTGTCTCAGCTGAATAGTATTCACTGTCTCGGTTAAATGGGATGCAGTGATTGAAGGAAAGGAGATTGAGTGAATGGGGGAAATGGGAGGGAGTGACTGACTGAAATGGGAGGGAGTGACTGACTGAAATGGGAGGGAGTGACTGACTGAAATGGGAGGGAGTGACTGACTGAAATGGGATGCTGTGACTGAGGGTAATGTGATGCAGTGACTGAGTGAAATGCGATGCAGTTAATGGCGAAAGGAGATGCAGTGACTGAGTGAAATGGGAAGCAGTGACTGGGTGAAATGGGAAGCAGTGACTGGGTGAAATGGGAAGCAGTGACTGGGTGAAATGGGAAGCAGTGACTGGGTGAAATGGGATGCAGTGACTGAGTGTCATGCGATGCAGTGACTGAGGGCAATGGGATGCACTGACTGAGGGCAATGGGATGCACTGACTGAGTGAAATGTGATGCAGTGAATGTGGGAAATGGGATGTAGTGACTGAGGGAAGTGGGATGCAGTGACTGACTGAAATGAGAGGGAGTGACTGAAATGGGAGGGAGTGACTGACTGGAATGGGAGGGAGTGACGGACTGAAATGCAAGGCAGTGACTGAGGAAAGTGGGAGGCAGTGTCTGAGTGAAATGGGAGGCAGTGACTGAGTGAAATGGGATGCAGTGACTGATGGAAAACGGATGCAATGACTGATGGAAAAAGGATGCAGTGACCTAGGGAAATGAGATGCAGTGACTGAGGGAAGTGAGACGCAGTGACTGAGTGAAATGGCAGGCAGTGACTGAGTGAAATGGGATGCAGTGAATGAGGGAAATGGGATGCAGTGACTGAGGGTAATGTGATGCAGTGACTGTGGGAAAGGAGATGCAGTGACTGAGTGAAATGGGGTGCTGAGACTGCATGAAATGTGATGCAGTGACTGAGTGAAATGGGATGCAGTGACTGATGGAAATGGGATGCAGTGACTGATGGAAATGGGATGCAGTGACTGAGGGAAATGAGATGCAGTGACTGAGGGAAATGGGATGCAGTGACTGAGGGAAAGGGGATGCACCATTTCAGTTCAATGAGATTCACTGTCTCAGTGAATTGGGATGCTGTGACTGAGGGAAAGCAGATGCAGTGACTGTGGGAAATAGGTTGCAGTGACTGAGGGAAATGGGATGCAGTTACTGAGTGAAATGGGATGCACTGACTGAGTGAACTGGGGTGCAGTGGCTGAGGGTAATGGGATGCAGTGACTGAGTGTAATGGGATGCAGTGACTGAGGAAAGGAGCTGCAGTGATTGAGTGAAATGGGGTGCAGTGGCTGAGTGAAATGGGATGCAGTGGCTGCGTGAAATGGGATGTAGTGACTGAGTGAAATGGGACGCCCTGACTGAGTGAAATGGGACGCCCTGACTGAGGGAAATGGGATGCAGTGACTGAGTGTAATGTGATGCCGTGACTGTGGGGAATAGGGTGTGGTGATGATGGAAATGGATTCACTGTTGCAGCTGAATAGGATTCACTGTCTCCGTTAAAAGGGAAGCAGTGACTGAGTGAAATGGGATGCAGTGACTGAAGGAAATGGGATGCAGTGACTGATCGAAATGGGATGCAGTGCCTGAGTGAGATGGGATGCAGTGACTGATTGAAATGAGATGCAGTGACTGAGTGAAATGGGATGCAGTGACTGAATGAAGTGGGAGGCAGTGAATGCGTGAAGTGGGAGGCAGTGACTGACTGAAGTGGGAGGCAGTGCATGAGGAAAATGGGACGCAGTGACTGAGTGAAATGGGACGCAGTGACTGAGTGAAATGGGATGCAGTGACTGAGTGAAATGGGATGCAGTGACTGAGTGAAATGGGATGCAGTGACTGAGTGAAATGGGATGCAGTGACTGAGTGAAATGGGAGGCACTGACTGAGGGAAATAGGATGCAGTGACTGCGTGTAATGGAATGCCGTGACTGAGGACAATGCGATGCAGTGACTGAGGACAAGGCGATGCAGTGACTGAGGGAAATGAGATGCAGTGACTGAGGGGAAGGAGATGCATTGACTGTGTGAAATGGGTTGCAGTGACTTTGGGAATTGGGTTGCACTGACTGAGTGAAATGGGACGCAGTGACAGAGTGAAATGGGATGCAGTGACTGAGCAAAGGAGATGCTGTGACTGTGGGAAATGGGATGCAGCGACTGAGTGTAATGGGGTGCAGAGACTGAGTGACATGTGATGCAGTGCCTGCGTGAAATTGGATGCAGTGACTGCGTGAAATTGGATGTAGTGACTGAGAGAAATGGGACGCAGTGACTGATGGAAATGGTACGCAGTGACTGACGGAAATGGGACGCAGTGACTGAGGGAAATGGGATGCAGTGACTGAGGACAATGGGAGACAGTGACTGCGTGAAATGCGATGCAGTGACTGAGTGAAATGGGCTGCAGTGACTGAGTGAAATGGGATGCAGTGACTGAGTGAAATGGGATGCAGTGACTGAGTGAAATGGGATGCAGTGACTGAGGACAATGGGATGCAGTGACTGAGGACAATGGGATGCAGTGACTGAGGGCAATGGGATGCAGTGACTGAGGACAATGGGACGCAGTGACTGAGTGAAATGCGATGCAGTGACTGAGTGAAATGGGCTGCAGTGACTGAGGGAAATGGGATGTAGTGACTGTGGTGAAGGAGATGCAGTGATTGAGTGAAATGGGATGCAGTGTCTGCGTGAAATGCGGTGCAGTGTCTGCGTGAAATGCGGTGCAGTGTCTGCGTGAAATGCGGTGCAGTGACTGCGTGAAATGCGGTGCAGTGACTGCGTGAAATGCGGTGCAGTGACTGCGTGAAATGCGTTGCTGCGACTGCGTGAAATGCGTTGCTGCGACTGCGTGAAATGGGATGCAGTGACTGCTTCAAATGGGATGCAGTGACTGAGTGCAATGGGATGCAGTGACTGAGTGCAATGGGATGCAGTGACTGAGTGCAATGGGATGCAGTGACTGAGTGAAATGGGATGCAGTGACTGAGCGACATGGGATGCAGTGACTGAGTGAAATGCGATGCAGTGACTGAGGAAGGGTCATGGAGTGACTGAGTGAAATGGGATGCAGTGACTGATGGAAATGGGATGCAGTGACTGATGGAAATGGGATGCAGTGACTGAGGGAAATGAGATGCAGTGACTGAGGGAAATGGGATGCAGTGACTGAGGGAAAGGGGATGCACCATTTCAGTTCAATGAGATTCACTGTCTCAGTGAATTGGGATGCTGTGACTGAGGGAAAGCAGATGCAGTGACTGTGGGAAATAGGTTGCAGTGACTGAGGGAAATGGGATGCAGTTACTGAGTGAAATGGGATGCACTGACTGAGTGAACTGGGGTGCAGTGGCTGAGGGTAATGGGATGCAGTGACTGAGTGTAATGGGATGCAGTGACTGAGGAAAGGAGCTGCAGTGATTGAGTGAAATGGGGTGCAGTGGCTGAGTGAAATGGGATGCAGTGGCTGCGTGAAATGGGATGTAGTGACTGAGTGAAATGGGACGCCCTGACTGAGTGAAATGGGACGCCCTGACTGAGGGAAATGGGATGCAGTGACTGAGTGTAATGTGATGCCGTGACTGTGGGGAATAGGGTGTGGTGATGATGGAAATGGATTCACTGTTGCAGCTGAATAGGATTCACTGTCTCCGTTAAAAGGGAAGCAGTGACTGAGTGAAATGGGATGCAGTGACTGAAGGAAATGGGATGCAGTGACTGATCGAAATGGGATGCAGTGCCTGAGTGAGATGGGATGCAGTGACTGATTGAAATGAGATGCAGTGACTGAGTGAAATGGGATGCAGTGACTGAATGAAGTGGGAGGCAGTGAATGCGTGAAGTGGGAGGCAGTGACTGACTGAAGTGGGAGGCAGTGCATGAGGAAAATGGGACGCAGTGACTGAGTGAAATGGGACGCAGTGACTGAGTGAAATGGGATGCAGTGACTGAGTGAAATGGGATGCAGTGACTGAGTGAAATGGGATGCAGTGACTGAGTGAAATGGGATGCAGTGACTGAGTGAAATGGGAGGCACTGACTGAGGGAAATAGGATGCAGTGACTGCGTGTAATGGAATGCCGTGACTGAGGACAATGCGATGCAGTGACTGAGGACAAGGCGATGCAGTGACTGAGGGAAATGAGATGCAGTGACTGAGGGGAAGGAGATGCATTGACTGTGTGAAATGGGTTGCAGTGACTTTGGGAATTGGGTTGCACTGACTGAGTGAAATGGGACGCAGTGACAGAGTGAAATGGGATGCAGTGACTGAGCAAAGGAGATGCTGTGACTGTGGGAAATGGGATGCAGCGACTGAGTGTAATGGGGTGCAGAGACTGAGTGACATGTGATGCAGTGCCTGCGTGAAATTGGATGCAGTGACTGCGTGAAATTGGATGTAGTGACTGAGAGAAATGGGACGCAGTGACTGATGGAAATGGTACGCAGTGACTGACGGAAATGGGACGCAGTGACTGAGGGAAATGGGATGCAGTGACTGAGGACAATGGGAGACAGTGACTGCGTGAAATGCGATGCAGTGACTGAGTGAAATGGGCTGCAGTGACTGAGTGAAATGGGATGCAGTGACTGAGTGAAATGGGATGCAGTGACTGAGTGAAATGGGATGCAGTGACTGAGGACAATGGGATGCAGTGACTGAGGACAATGGGATGCAGTGACTGAGGGCAATGGGATGCAGTGACTGAGGACAATGGGACGCAGTGACTGAGTGAAATGCGATGCAGTGACTGAGTGAAATGGGCTGCAGTGACTGAGGGAAATGGGATGTAGTGACTGTGGTGAAGGAGATGCAGTGATTGAGTGAAATGGGATGCAGTGTCTGCGTGAAATGTGGTGCAGTGTCTGCGTGAAATGCGGTGCAGTGTCTGCGTGAAATGCGGTGCAGTGACTGCGTGAAATGCGGTGCAGTGACTGCGTGAAATGCGGTGCAGTGACTGCGTGAAATGCGTTGCTGCGACTGCGTGAAATGCGTTGCTGCGACTGCGTGAAATGGGATGCAGTGACTGCTTCAAATGGGATGCAGTGACTGAGTGCAATGGGATGCAGTGACTGAGTGCAATGGGATGCAGTGACTGAGTGCAATGGGATGCAGTGACTGAGCGACATGGGATGCAGTGACTGAGGGAAATGGGATGCAGTGACTGAGAGAATTGGGATGCAGTGACTGAGAGAATTGGGATGCAGTGACTGAGAGAATTGGGATGCAATGACTGAGTGAAATGGGATGCAGTGGCTGAGTGAAATGGGATGCAGTGGCTGAGTGAAATGGGATGCAGTCATTGGTGGAAATGGGATGCAGTGACTGAGGGAAATGGGATGCAGTGACTGTGTCAAATGGATGCAGTGACTGAGTGTAATGGGATGCAGTGACTGATCAAAATGGGATGCAGTGACTGACAGTAATTGGATGGAGTGACGGACGGTAATGGGATGCAGTTACTGAGGGAAACGGGACGCAGCGTCAGAGTGAAATAGGATGCAGTCAATGAGTTAAATGGCCTGCAGTGATTGAGTGAAGTGGGATGCAGTGACTGAGGGAAATGGGATGCAGTGACTGAGTTAAATGTGATGCAGAGGCTGAATGAAATGGGATCCTGTGACTGAAGTTAATGGGATGCAGTGACTGAGTGAAATGGGATGCAGTGACTGAGTGAAGTGGGATGCAGTGACTGAGGACAATGGGATGCAGTGACTGAGGACAATGGGATGCAGTGACTGAGGATAATGGGATGCAGTGACTGAGGGTAATGTGATGCAGTGACTGAGTGAAATGGGATGCAGTGACTGAGGGAAATGGGATGCAGTGACTGGGAAATGGGATGCAGTGATTGATGGAAATGGGACGCAGTGACTGAGGGAAATGAGATGCCGAGACTGAGTCAACTGGGATGCAGTGACTGATGGAAATGGTATGCAGTGTCTGTTGGAAATGGGATCCTGCGACTGAAGGTAATGGGATGCAGTGACTGAGGGTAATGGGATGCAGTGACTGAGGGTAATGGGATGCAGTGACTGAGTGAAATGGGATGCAGTGACTGAGGGTAATGGGATGCAGTGACTGAGGGTAATGGGATGCAGTGACTGAGGGTAATGGGATGCAGTGACTGAGGGTAATGGGATGCAGTGACTGAGGGTAATGGGATGCAGTGACTGAGGACAATGGGATGCAGTGACTGAGGGCAATGGGATGCAGTGACTGAGTGAAATGGGATGCAGTGACTAACAGTAATTGGATGGAGTGACGGACGGTAATGGGATGCAGTGACTGAGGGAAATGGGACGCAGTGTCAGAGTGAAATAGGATGCAGTCAATGAGTGAAATGGCCGGCAGTGATTGAGTGATGTGGGATGCAGTGACTGAGGGAAATGGGATGCAGTGGCTGAGTGAAATGGGATGCTCTGACTCTTGGAAATGGGATGCAGTGACTGTTGGAAATGGATTGCAGTGACTGTTGGCAATGGGATGCAGTCACTGTTGGAAATGGGATGCAGTGACTGAGGGAAAGGAGATGCAGTGACTGTGGGAAATGGCATACTGTGACTCAGGGGAATGGGATGTAGTGACTGAGTGAAATGGGATACTGTGACTGTGGAAAGGAGATGCAGTGACGATGGGAAATGGGATGCAGTGACTGAGTGAAATGGGATGCAGTGACTTAGGGAAATGGGATACAGTGCCTGAGTGAAATGTGATGCACTGACTGAGTGGAATGGGATGCAGTGACTGAGGGGAATGGGATGCAGTGTCTGAGGGAAATGGGATGCTGTTACTGAGTGAAATGGGATGCAGTGACTGAGGAAGAGAGATGCACTGATTGTGGGAAATGGGAAGCAGTGACTGAGTGGAATGTGAAGCATTGAATGTGTGAAATGGGATGCAGGGGCTGTGTGAACTGGGACACGGTGACTGTGTGTACTGGGATGCAGTGGCTGAGTGAAATGCGATGCAGTGACTCAGGTACTGGGAAGGAGTGTTTGAATTAAGAGGGATGCAGTGCCCGAGCAGGCTTGGAGTGCAGTGACTTAGGGAAATGGGATACACTGCCTGAGTGGAATGGGATGCAGTGACTGAGTGGAATGGGATGCAGTGACTGAGTGGAATGGGATGCAGTGACTGAGTGGAATGAGATGCAGTGGGGAGTGAAATGGGATGCAGTGAATGAGTGAAATGCGCGCAGTGACTGATAGAAATCGGATACAGTGACTGATGGAACTGGGATGCAGTGACTGACGGGACTGGGATGCGGTGACTTTGTGAACTGGGATGCAGTGGCTGAGTGAAATGGGATGCAGTGGCTGAGTGAAATGGGATGCAGTGGGGAGTGAAATGGGATGCAGTGACTGGTGGAAATGAGATGCAGTGACTTAGGGAAAGGAAATGCAGTGTCTGTGGGAAATGGGATGCAGTGACTGAGGGTAATGGGATGCAGTGACTGAGGGTAATGGGATGCAGTGACTGAGTGAAAATGGATGCAGTGACTGAGTGAAATGCGATGCAGTGACTGAGGTTCTGGGAAGGAGTGACTGAGCTAATAGGGATGCAGTGCCCGAGCGGGCTTGGGGTGCAGTGACTGAGTGAAATGCGATGCAGTGACTTAAGGAATGGAAATGCAGTGTCTGTCGGATATAGGATGCTGCGACTGAGGGAAATGGGATGGAGTGACTGACGGAAATGGGATGCAGTGTCTGAGCGAAATGGGATGCAGTGACTGATTGAA